>NC_090193.1:36326822-36411822 GCF_024679245.1 Pseudorasbora parva
CTCATTACCGATGACTGTTTCCATTAGGCAGGGAGAGTGGGTTTGACCCCATGAGTGGATTGTCAAATGAGGTGCTCGGAATGTTATGGATAATAAAATCCAATTGACCCCTCTGAGGGATCACAGGACGGGTATTCTCTCCATTCCTTGAAGTCACGCCAGCCATTCCAAAGCATTATATCTAACCGCTGCCGTCTTCCAGTGCAGCTTCGCTCGCTCACTGCGTTCTGCACGAGCCTGGTTCTCATTGTCCCACGATTATACCTTAGAGACAACAAACCTGGTGATAACCCCCTGTGTTACATCTTTTTTCTTTTTTTTTTCTGTTGATTTATTTAACTCCTGGGCCCTCTTTAAAAAAAAGTAATTAAAATATGGTAATGACAGGAAGATGAATGAGAAAATTGTGTTTGACTAGGCTTCTCTGAGCTGTCACAAAACCTTGGCAGACACTGATAGAGCAAGAACCGGGAGCGGGAGAGAGCGAGAGATGGAGGCGCACTGTTAGAATGCCAAATCATTTCACGCTGCAAACACAACAAGCGGTTCGACGCATACGAAGAGAAACACACACATACAAGCGGCGATGCACACACTCTCTCAGATGCACGGTTGCATCTGGAGAGAGGAAAACTCATTAGCACACAGGAGGAAAAAAACGTGAGCTGCCACAAACAACAAGGAGTGAAAAGCAAAACAAAGACCAGATCACTGTAGCTCAGTGACTCTGCAAACAATCACCCCAGCTATGGGGTTAGCATCTGAATGCTTCTTTCAACCGCCTCCTTTTTTATCATCCATAAAGGAAGCTTTTTCCCCCTTTTTTTTCTTATATCCCCCCCTAAAAAATAAAGAGGGCAAATGGGCTCACTCTGTAGAACATTTTAGTAGTCAATAACAATTTTAATACCACAGCAAAGACTATAATCCTATTAAACACAGTCTTTTATGTGATGTCATTTACAATGTTAAAATAGTTGAATTTGAATTAAATGCTTTTTTTTTTCTCGTTGACTTCTCTGTTTGAATGAGAATCTCAACAAACCCAACGGCAGCATTGACTTAACCAATGACATGATTTTGGAGGCGGAGCTATCATCTTTTCTGACCAATGCAGATGGTGGCCGTGTTTGATCAGTCCTAATTGTTTACAGTTCTTCTTAGTTAGTAAAAAGGCATTAAAAATCTTAAATGTTCTTTTCTTGATTTTTTTAAATTATATTTTGATACATTATGCGAACAACTTTTGTTTACAAGACATGGCCAGTTCCATGAATTACTTTTTTTTTTATGGTGATAATCGTAATTATTGTAATTGCCACACAAATATTTATTGATCAAAAATCAAGTAAAAACTGTAATATTGTGATATTACTACAAATTAAAATGACTGTTCTATTTTAGTATATTTTAAAATGAAAATTTGATCATTACTCGTCTTCAGTGTCACATGATTTGATTTTTAATACCTATAGAGTAGTATTGCGTTCTTCATATCTCCGAGGAGTCTTTTGCTTTATGATATTTATAAAAGACTGTATACATTTATAAAATGCTGTACCGATTCTTTCTGAAAACAACCAAAATCGTGGTGGAGGCATGCAGTGGGTGGAGCTAAAGTGTCACACTCTCTCTCTCTCACACACACACACACACACACACACACACACACACACACACACACACACACACACACACACCATGGCATAATCCTTGGATAACTTACAGACATTTGATGCCGTTTCACTCGCCGCCTGCGGTTTCGACTCGTGATCGGGAACACACAAACACACTTGCTGAACTTTGTTGCCACTCCGGGAAAACAAACTGCATCCACTGTTCCCTTACCGCTGGGTTATTTGGGAAGCTGAACAATGTTATCTTTTCCTCACAACCACTTCTTTGACTGGTGATTTTGTGGCCTAAAAACAAAATGACAGTGCTGCCGACGGCTCCCGTAAAGCTCGTTGATGATCGCGCTCTTGCTCTGGTTGATGTTTGCATGCTGACAAGCCAGACCCCCGTATCCGGTCGGCAAAGCTCCGAACACATCTTCCCTTCTTAAGAATGACTTCAGTGCCGTTCTTTGTTATTTTCTCAGAGAAAAGCTTAACTCCAAGTCTTCCAGAGTCGCGGTCAAAGCCGATTCGAAAGACCGCCGTTCGCCGTTTGTTTACAAATAGCACTCGGATCCTCCACAACTCGGCCGTCATTATGTTAAGCCTGCCCACCGACTCTATACACGATGTGATTGGCCCGACCAGAGTTTGGTTTTTCCAGCTCAAAAGTCTGTTGAGAGTTGCAAGACTCTCACTGCAAATTAGATTTGGTGCCGCTAGGGTGCGTCTAGATATCTAGGCTACTCACAGTGGGCCATACTGAAAAAAACGTTCTTGTTCGAATCCGAAAGGAGAGTATTTGGCACATAAATATATACTATGTGCTCAATTTTGGCCATGTGTAGCCTGAGAATCAAAGTCTTTAACAGTGTAAATAAGTCAGAATGTATGAAATAGCATTAGACACCTAGCCTAGAAATCTAGATGCACCCTAGCGGCAGCAAATCTAATCTGCCGCGAGTGTCGTCTAGCAACTCTCAATACCCTTCTGAGCTGTATTCCCCTAACTCTTGCCGGGCCAATCACATCGTGTATAGAGTCGATGGGCGGGGCCATAATGACGACGGCCGAGTTGCGTTTGCGTGCTTCTAGTAAACACAGAAACTGGCGAACGGCGGCGGTCTTTCAAATCAGCTTTGACCGTGACTCTGGAAGACTTGGAGTTAAGCTTTTCTCTGAGAAAAGAACAAAGAACGGCACTGAAGTCATTCTTAAAAAGGGAAGATGTGTTCGGAGTTTAGCCGACCGGATATGGTGAATGTTTAATCTATCAACAAGCTCTGTTTCACCTTCGTTGCTCTGGTTGGTGTAGCGCTATCCTATCGCGTGCAGAGGGAGTTTGAAAGACAACCGTTTATCCCGCCCCTCAGATTGAGCTGTCAATGGTGAGTTTCCAGACCAAACATCTTGATGTGAGTTTGGCTTGTCAGGCTATCAGACACCCCCACCTCCCTTAAATTTGAAAACAAATGTGCTGCTCAATATTTGAATACTTTTTGTATTGTTATTTTTTATAAGGATCATTTGGTAAATATACATTTCAAAAGTATTTACTACATTTTATATAGACTTCTAACACTGACCAGACAGAGTCATCGGAGTACACTGTTCCTGCCATAAAATTGACAAAAGAGATTAATAGATTTCAGCTTATGTTTGTTTAAACGTTCTCATCCCGCCCCCAAATCTATCCCAGCATTCAGCAAGCTTCTTAAGGATAACTAGCTATCATAGAAAGTTTGGAGGATTGTGACGAATTCCTGAGGTAATCCCTGGATAATGATTATGTCTGCAGTGTACTTTTGCATAATGCAATGTGATCATGTCTATCAAACTGAAAGGATTTAAATGATGTTCTAGAGGGGAGTCTGATGAGAACGGACGACGCGACTGCTCTTTGGGCGAGGTGTGCAGGGCGGCCCTCCGTTTGTGCCAGCATTCGTACATTTTGCACAGTGGTGATCATTTTGCATGCCACCGTTTCTTTGAAGTCTAGCAGTGGGTAAGTGCCACAGAGCTGAAGGCCATGCTGTGCTGCATGGGAAAAGCGTAATTGGAAAGAATGTGGACCCTCGGGTTAACACAACTCTTGGGCAAGGGCTCTTGTTACGGCTCTCATCAAAAGAAAGAAAGCACTCCAACAGGTTTGGCTGGGAAGCCTGGTTAGCAGATATATCAGAAATATGGTGGACCGCGAATTGTTGGGGAACAAAATTAGATTCATCTTGTAAAAGAGAAGCGGGAAGTCTGGTTACGGTGGTGAAATAGAATTTTTGGATGAAAGAAATAAAAAGGTGCTGGAAGAAAGGAGTCCGTAAAAGAGTGGAATGAGGAAACAGTGGAGAGCAAGAGAGGAAGGAAGAGGGTTGGAGGAATGCAGAAAGCCTACACACCTTCACTTGACTTTATTACTGTATCGACTGAAACCTTCATATCCCCCAGAATTCTCTGCCAGTCTGCACTAAACCAGGACCCGTTTTTTGGCATGTTGATTGCTTTGCAATGCGGCATGTATTATTCAGCGGCTGTAATTATTCTGCTGTTTAGTTTTAGGCAGAGAGTGGCGGAAGCTAAGTGTTGCTTGTCAGTGCACTTTTTTTTAAAGGTACGGCTGATAATATCAGCACTGAAAGAACGGTGTAGAAAAAGACAACGGTTCTCCGCTCAGAGAAGACGGTGTGTGTGTGCGTGAGAGTATTTCCCGGTGTGCATAAATCCAGAGGAGATCTAATCCTAGGTGGAGATCAAAGTGAGATTCTGAGAATCTTTATCTAGCAAGACCAAGAAAGCATTGATGGGGGAAAAAAAAACAGAGTAAAGCTCAATTTTCAAGTTTAGAAACGAATCAATGATAAATACAGCAACTGCTAAACGTTTTCTTTTTATTCTGAGAATTTGTGCATTATGTAAGCTTAAGAATGAGTCACTTCTTAGATTTTCCTACTGGATGTTTTTGGAGCCGGACAACTGTTTTATATACTCACAACACTCGTTTTACTCGGCTTTTCCCTGGCACAAGCTTCTGGCCGTCCATTTAAAAATCAAGGAGAGAGAGGTGTGTAGACGTATCAGAGCCACTCCAGCGATTAGATCTATTATTAGCGGAACAACGGTCGAGGATTGATGCCACCCAATAGTTGTGTGTAAGCAAAAAAGCAGAGGAGTTTGCAAAACGTGAGCATCTCCTGGATTATAATAACCCTCATTAACATTTTCACACATGGCTAGCCAACAAACAAACATGGAGATCAACCTCTTGAGGCAGATTTATGGCCCTCGGGAATCTCGACCTGAAGAGGTGGACTGAACAGGACGAAAGGAGCCGGTTCTCTTCTATATTCAGTGTAGCGGTGTTATATCCTCTGCCAAAGGAGGCTCTGCCATCCTATATACGTTCTTCCGTAGTATTTTCATTTTCCTTATACTCCATCTGGGATTGCGGTGTAATCTCTGGTTTCGGTTCAATTTGAACCGGTCCAATCAGCGAACAGAGGGAGTGGCTGAGTCGTGCGCTATTTTGAGATGATAAAAGTCACGACTAAATGTTAGCGATTGGTTTTGGTAACTCCAGAGAGGCTCTGGGCATATCCAATAGTTTTAAACTTCAACAGAGTACCCACCTTCAATGAAGTTAACGCCTGACAATGGAGAATGGTCAGACTCTTTGTACAAATGAAATGTAGGAGAGTTTGGTAGGACCAGGCTAGCACAATTCAGAGTTGAATCGAAGTAGTAATCAGGATGCAGAATTTCACGTGAATGTTAAAAAGATTTGGAAGTCAAAGAAATTCAGCTGTAAAGAATTTGTCTCGGATAACTTTGGGATAAGGTTTTTTTTGACAGCCTTGAAAGTGAATAAAGAAAGACACTGATTAATTCAGGAATGGAATGTGTCTCTCTGAATCACTAGCTATGTTTCCATCCACCTATTTTTATGCGCATTTTGGAATAAACTGCAATGGAAACACATTAACCAAATACATTCCTTTGTGCACAAGTCATGGGACTTTACGACGGGACGGCAAAACTGGACTAACCAGCGGACCCGTCTCGTTGCACAGCATCTTAAATGTTGTTTTGGTTGTTCTGAAATGCCCAAAGCAAAGTCTGTTGTCAAAGTGGTTCAGTGTATTATACCTCCCAGAACTGTCTTACACATCTGCGTTCCCGAGCAGCAAGCAAGATATTTGCGTTTCGTCTGCACGATCGGAGACGCAAGTAATTTATTATAAACACAATTATTATGTACAGTGGCTTATCCTACTGCGGAAACTTACTTTTTTCTTAGTTATTTAATTTCAATTTACCAAGACTTTGTTCTCTTCGGCTCACTGGATTGAAACAGACAGTGTTTTTTTCACAAATGTTTTATGCAATATTTTGTGCATAAGTTCAATTCACAATTGTAGATGGAAACATAGCTAGTGGATCATTTAGTCCAATGGATTTGTTCAAAATCTGACTCATTCAGAAATGAAACAAGTGGCTTTCTTTCTGATTGAGTCATTGAACTTTTAGTCAGTCAATTCATTTAAAAAAAAGTTTTTTATTTTTCGGGAGCTTCACTTGTGTTTTGGATCTGTTTGAATCTGTCATTGATGGAGCTCAAACCGATTAGCCTGACAAGCCAGACCCACATCAAGATGTTTGGTCTGGAAACTCACCATTGACAGCTCAATCTGAGGGGCGGATAAACGGTTGTCTTTCAAACTCCCTCTGCACGCGATAGGATAGCGCTACACCAACCAGAGCAACGACGGTGAAACAGAGCTTGTTGATAGATTAAACATTCGCCGTATCCGGTCGGCTAAACTCCGAACACATCTTCCCTTTTTAAGAATGACTTCAGTGCCGCTCTTTGTTCTTTTCTCAGAGAAAAGCTTAACTCCAAGTCTTCCAGAGTCGCGGTCAAAGCTGATTCGAAAGACCGCCGCCTCAGCAGGCAAACGCAACTCGGCCGTCGTCATTATGGCCCCGCCCACCGACTCTATACACGACGTGATTGGCCCGTCCAGATAGTGAGGAATATAGCTCAGAAGGGTATTGAGAGTTCCTAGACGACACTTGCGGGCAGATTAAATTTGCTGCCGCTAGGGTGCGTCTAGATTTCTAGGCTACAAACAGATAAAGTAACTGGCAATTTTTTTATATGATGATGGTAAGCTAAATATTAACTTTTTGTCAGTTGAAGTGTTTACAAGTGTGCTGCTTTTGGTCTGAATGTCTGGGTGTGATTTCCTTGTGTCTATGGCCCAATCACAGCCAACTGCGTTCTATCTGTTGGTGCAAATCTGATTTCTGTGCATATCCGTTTGAAATACGATCAGATTTAGCAAGTGTGAACTGCTAAAAATCCATTTCAAACTACATTCAGGAGCACAGGAGCTCAGCTCCACAACACTCGGTCCTGCTCTGCTTTACACTACAGTAACGTTAATAACCGCATCCATGAACGTGATTTCTGCCCCAGTCCTATTTTCCACCGGCTGTGAGGTGAAGACCACATGTCCCAAGATGCTGTGCTTACACTTGGCGTCATCAAAATACACCTTTGTTTAGAATAGGCGCCCTCCAGTGGACGGAAAGTTGCATAGTGCACATTTAATAAAAATGCCATCTCATTGTGGACAGAGAGAAAAATATGCATTTTCAAACTTAAAAAGTATAACTATGGACAAGGCCTCAGAACAGCACACCTGCTTTTTTGGTATTGATTAAATATATTTTGTTGTCCAGGCTAAACAAAAAAAAAACAGTTGATTTCCCCTAATGTGTTACTTGTATTCAATTTCTCAGTTTTAAGCTTTTCCAGCCTCGGTTCTACGAGCGTGCTACGCCAGTGTGCTTTTTTCCCGTGTGAAGTTAATTAGTTATTAGCATGTTTTGATGCAGTTGTTGTTGGTTGTCATGAAAGCAGTAGGACTGCACTGGCAGGACATTTTTCATCCTGCTTTGATGAAGTATCGAGAGTTTTGGGGTTTCTCCTGTGAAGTTGCAAACAAACGCAATTTCCATTTTTCATGCATACGTGCGCATACGTTGTAACGATTCTCTCTGAGGAGTGAGGCTGTTTGCAGAGCGGCTTCTCGCGTCTCTGTCACCTTGAGAGATCAGACCAGAGGTGCTTTTCCCACCAAGCACTTCATTAGAGTGACAAACCGCATTCAGAGTCGTGCGAGAAACATCAACGTCACCCAAAATTAGCGACAATGAGGAAGGGAAAAGGAGAGCTGACTGACATCACCCGGGGGGCTCCGAGTACAGAGAACAGAGAAATACAGACTGTGGTCTGCTCGGGAAGAATCACACGTCTACCACGATCCATCTCCCAGGGTTCCTCTGTCAAGTCTGTTTCTTCAGCAAGCTCTTCTATCATCTTCCCTGGCCCGTTCGGCTGTACATTAATCATCACGCCTCAGGGAAGGGATTCTGCTGTCCGCACTGGTCATCATGCAAAGGATTATAGATGTTCTATAAAGTGAGGCATGGGAAGGGTGGCTTCTCTGAGTTTCTTATGCTTTCTGTCCCTTTTTATTTCCCTCGTTCAGTCTTGGGTCCTGTGCCAGTCCGTTCAGCCGTGTTATTAATGGACGATTCGGATTTGAGGGGAGGGGCTCGTTGGCTAATGTCCTTAAGACAAAAGAGAGGATGCTCCTGCTGATTTGAGGAGCTGGAAATCCAATTTCCCTTCCTCTGTTTTAATTTTCAGACCTGATGGGGCAAAGAGATTGCCACTGTAATCGCAGGCAAACCTTAAAACTTGTACCATGTGCCAACGCAGCAAAATGTTGGCGTTTACTCACTGACAGTCTACAGATAGAGATCAGCTATCCAGAGTTTCCCAACCAAAGGCCTAATGTGATAACAGCCTGATAAGTAATGAAAAGAAAAGGCCTTTAAATGTTTGCCAAGATTCCCGCTGTGGCTTGGAAAGGCACTTTGTGTTCAGTTAACTGAAAGAAACTCCACAGAGGTACAGTTCATTCTGGGACAGATAACACACGTTCTTCACATTGTCACTTGCTTGTTGATCATTAGCTAGCCGTATTATTCTACCAAGATATCCTTGATTAAATGTTTTATTGCAGATGCACTGACTAAAATTCTGCCTGATACTGATCACTATTTTTGATAGCACTTTACAATATATTTTAATTCTTTAACATTAGCTAAAGCATTAGCATGACCTAACAATGAAAAACACCACATTTTAAGGTTAATGTTAGTATAATAATAATGTTTTATATAATAATATTTTGGTAACACTTTGTTCTTCAGTGTCCATGTTACATGGACACTAGCCCTAATCCTTTAGTAAATACATGTTGGTAATTAATTTTACTGAGTACAGAGATATACAATTACACTGTAACAAGGACACCTTAAAGGGTTAGTTCACCCAAAAATGAAATTGATGTCATTAACTCCTCACCCTAATGTCGTTGCTCACCCGTTAGACCTCCGTTCATCTTCAGAACACAGTTTAAGATATTTAATATTTAGTCTGAGAGCGTATCTGAGTGTATGCACACTATACTGTCCATGTCCAGAAAGGGAATAAAAACATCATCAGAGTAGTCCATATGAGACATCAGTTAGTTCATTAGAATCTCTTGAAGCATCCAAAATACATTTTGGTCCCAAAATCACAAAAACTACGACTTTATTCAGCATTGTCTTCTCTTCAGCGTTTGTTTTCAAACCTCAAATAAAGATTCAAATGGTTATGAATCAGCGGATTGATTCATGATTCGGATCGCGTGTCAAACTGCTGAAATCATGTTACACTGGCGATCCGAATCATGTTATGTTATCACAATCACAAATCCGAATCACAAATATGTTAGAGCTAGCGCTCCGTAGATTAGTTTGTCTGTTTAGGGATACTATAGAAACATGGCGTTACAAAATGGAGACTTAACTGTAAGGGGACCCGCGGTGTATGTAGGTTTCTGAAGAGCATTTTTGATCATCTTGGCAGTGCCTCACTTGCGGATAACCATAAATGGGCAAGGAGGCGGGACATGGGTGGAGCTCAGGGGCCTGGTTGCTGAAACCACGCCCGCCTAGCTCGACCTGATCAAGTTCATTTCATTCATTTATTTATAAAGCACAAATAAACACAACAAAAGTTGACCACAGTGCTGTACAGAGAAAACTATAAAGTATAAAATACAGTACTAAAAAAAATTAGTTACAAGAAACCAAAAGTAGAAAAACACAACCATGCATATGAGATTGCATGTACTACATATGGATGCTACATCAGCAGCCATTATACAGGTTTTATCCATTGCACCATAAAGCCGTGAGTGCAGTGGCTCATTACTCTGGTAGAGTACACAACAGTGGCATGTAATATATAATTTAACCATCCATGTCTCCCTGGCACTTTAATTTAAACAGCGCTCATGGTGATGCACGTCTGTGCGGAGAGAATGGGCTGAGTAGGTTCTCCATGGAATTCCAGACAAATTATCTCCATGTCAGGAATCTCCATTCTATTACGGTCTGCTTGTGATATATAATTTACATTAGAGTAATGTATCTGTGTCTGTTTGAATAGACGGAGAGCAGTTTTTAAATAAGTGGAGCTTTTAAGCAAGTGTGATTGGGAAGCGTTTGAAAATTGAACTTTTTAATAGACACACACGCACAGACATTCAGAATCACCCTCGCCTTCATCGTGGCGGTAAACAGGAAATGCATTGCTACTCAAGAAAAGCGTCATTTGATGTACTTGAGGAAACAGAGGCTGAAAAACATGTTTTCATCCTAGAATGGAATGTCAGAGGAGATAAACATCATGAGCCGTTCCTTATATATATTATTATGTGCAACAATTTGACGACCACAGAATTTAGATTAATAGCATTCAGCCCTCGGGAAGTAATTTCCTTTTGAGAAAGTGATTTGCATGCGGCGGGGAAAGGAGAGACCCTTTTTTGCTGCTCTTTTGTGGTGTCAGCTAAAACTATTGGCATTTAAAGCAACTCCCCAAGGTTAATGAGCCCCTCCATTAACCCTCCCCCAGGGGAATGACAGAAGGGCATTCTGGGAGATGTAGTTGTAAAGTCAATCCACATTGACTCAGCATTCCATATTAAGTAACGTAGGGGTGAATAAAAGTCTTTCCTAACTAGTCTGCTCCCTGGTCAGAATTAAAGATGATTTGTTGTGTTAATGAACAGGCCATTAGTGGTTCTCCTACAATAAACTCGAATAAACACTAACAAGGCCAACATAATGTAGTGGCTCCCCACAAACCCTCGTGACGACCTCCAGATGTTATGCAGATTTCATATCACATTGCCATCATTTAAATTGTCATCCATTTACATATTTGAAAGGTCTGCTCACACCAAGAACGATGACTATATTAGCATCCACATCCAGGGACGATTACGCTCTGTTTATTATTAGCATGCTCAGTTATGTCGTCGGCTGCTTTAAATGTGTGAGCTCTTAAAGTTGAGTGGATGCTGATTGGCTCTTAATGTTTTTAATCAGTGATCAGCTGGAAAAGGGATTGTTATTAGGTAAGGCTATTGTTATTTTGTGTTTTTATTGCTATAGTTGTAGTGTGGACTTCCCTGTTCTAATAAAATTAACATCATTATTAAAACTTAGTTATCATCTTTGGTGTGAACAGGACTTCAGAGAGAGAGAGAAAAAAAAAACGATTTTCTTTGAATTGTTACAAAAGTTGCATTTCGGTTCGGCTGCGTTTCAAAACATACCAAAATTAACTTGTTACATCAAAGACTTTATATATAGGAAAACGGTGCTCTCCGATTACTTATGAATGGTAGAAAGTGCAACGCCCAATATGGCAAGTAAGCCCCGCCTTCTAAATGAAAGAGCCAATCGTTGATTAGTAAAGTCATTGCGTCACTGCAGCTGCCATTAGATGCTCCGGTTGCTATAGAAACAGGCAGTGTACATTAGTTTTGTCTAGGATGAAAAATGCATTTTTAATTAATTGTTTTGATGATTTGAGCACTTCGATGCAAACATTTATGAAACAGTTGTTGTCAGATTTCATTGGCTATTTCAAATATGAATTTAAATCGTAATCTTGTCAAAAGGTTTCTGAAAATTTCCCCCATTCAAAGAAATAGGAGCTGCCCTTAATGTCTTAAAGGGACTTTGGTTACATGTGAGTAAACTGTACTGCCATTGGTCAACGAATTAATGTACTGTTAATGTTTTTTACCTCATAGCAAATTGCACAATACTTTTTTTGTTAAGGCCCGTTAACACCTAGGACAATAACTATAAAGTTTTAATAATTCTATGAGAATATGAAGTAGACACACTACAGCTATCATGATAACACAGGAGTAATATCGTTGGAATCACTTTTAGAATGATTTTGAAAGTCAGTCATTAAAGTGTAATTACATTTTTTTTTTTATTAAGGCATGTTTTATTGTGATTCTTCATCAGTATAAAGTCCAACACCACTGTTGTATTTGGCCAGTGAAATAAAATATCTTTGACCTCGCACATTTCTTTTTGAATTTGCCTCTGATTGTTTGATACATGAGGAATATAAGCTGTCAATAAGTATGATCAAGTCTTTTTCAACTAGAGTATCTCCCTGTCTCCATCACAGACAAACCTGTTCTAATCACAGTCATGATCCGTGTGCGTCTATAAATGATTAAAGCCACAGAAGGTGAGTGAAGGCCTTCATCTAGGCCTTCAAGCTAAAGAAACGTCAGCTCTTTACGCCCAGAGGATCAAGTTCTCACACAAACCAGCCCAAACCGGTTCATTAGTGAATCACATTCTTCCTGACATGTATTGACCCATGCATAGATATTGTGCTTTAAATGTGCTGTAATGTGAGGAGCATCCTCAGTGCCTGTCTAATGCCAGGGTTATCACGCTTCTGCTTCTCTAAACAGACTAAAAAGACCTGGTCGATATCTTACAGGTAGCTCTATATCTGTTTTTGTGGGAAAGCCAAAAGGTATTTTGTTAAATTTTAATATTTTTTTATGGCATATGTATTAAAGCTTGTTTCTGCAATTTTAAAGATAATTGCAGCTTTTTATCTCACAAATCTGACTTTTCTTCTCAGAATTGCATTATATATATATATATATATATATATATATATATATATATATATATATATATATATATATATATATATATATATATATAATTTTTTTTTTTTTTTTTTTTTGCATGCAAAAGGAAATACAGAGAATCTTCTGATTCAGGTTATGCTCAATTTATTCTTCTCCAATAAAAAAAAAATATTCAATATAAACTCGCAATTCTGACTTTTTTTTCTTGCAATTTTTTGTTAATATCTCACAATTGTCTTTTTTTCCAGAATAGTAAGATAACCTCGCAATTTTGAGTTAAAAAGTCCAATTACCTTTTTAATTTTATTTTGTGGCATAAACTATTTTCTATACATATGACTTTTAATGCTAAATATTAAAAAAAAATGCATATAACAGATTATATATAACAGATTATCTTTTCATCATGGCACCTGGGTGTGTGTGATATATTAGGTAGCAATTGAACATTTTGTACTCAAAGTTAATGTGTTAGAAGCAGGAAAATGGGCAAGCGTAAGGATTTGAGCGAGTTTGACAAGGGCCAAATTGTGATGGCTAGATGACGGGGTTAGAGCATCTCCAGAACAGTGGTGAACCGGTGACAAGGTCATGGGCAGCCAAGACTCAATGATGCACGTGCGGCTCGAAGGCTGGTCCGTGTGGTCCGATCAAACAGACGAGATACTATTGCTCAAATTGCTCAAGAAGTTAATGCTGGTTCTGATAAAAAGGTGTCAGAATACACATCGTATTACTGTTTGTTGTGTATGGGGCAGCATACCTGCATGTTCTGCTGGGAAACCTTGGGTCCTGCCATCCATTTGGATGTTACCTTGACACGTACCACCTATCTAAGCATTGTTGCAGACCATGTAGACTCTTTCATGGAAACGGTATTCCCTGGTGGCTGTGGCTCTTTTAGCATAATGCGCCTGCCACAAAGCAAAAATGGTTCAGGAATGGTTTGAGGAGCACAAGCTTGAGGTGTTGACTTGGCCTCCAAATTCCCCCAGATCTCAATCCAATCGAGCATCTGTGGGATGTGCTGAACAAACAAGTCCGATCCATGAAGGCCCCACCTCGCAATGTGCAGGACTTAAAGGATCTGCTGCTAACATCTTGGTGCCAAATACCACATCACACCTTCAGGGGTCTAGTGGAGTCCATGCCTCGACGGGTCAGGGCTGTTTTGACAACGGACCAACACAAAAATAATATTGACTAAGTTACATCTATAATGTGTGAATGTCATTGAACTAGATAAAGAAATGTCAATCCAAGTGACACTTATTTTGAATAAAGTTAGACCAAGTTTTCAAGTTTTTGTTTTTGTTTTTTGCATCATATGTTTGCAGATGCCACTTGTTCTGATATTTTGCTGTCTTGTGCAATGACATTCATAAATTTAATACAATGCATAATTGAGGCTTTTTTACAGATCTACTGTATGAAGACTCAAAGTAATTTATAGAGAGGTTTGATGAACCCATGATGAATGCATCTAGAAGGACCCAAATGAATGACAGGAATTGGAGGGATGGAGAAAATGTGTGAGTGGAGGTCAGAAAGGGAAAAGACCGCTAAGGGGTAATAGAACTAGATAAGCAGAGCTTGTGTTTTAGAGTAATAGAAGTCAGGGGAGTGGGCTGATGTCAGTGATGCATAGCCACCGGCTCATCAGCGACGGCCAGACTGGAGCTCGGCGATTAGATTTTAATTCTCAATCAGGCCTCCGCTTCTCATTTTCCTGCAAATAATCACAGGGAAAAATGGCAACTCAAATGATTGTGTAGTAAAGTCTTAAGCTATTATTTAGCCGACACCATGGAGAAGACGGAAAGCCCTACGTATTTTAAAGCAGAAGTTAAATTAATTTGAAATTACGCTGAGCGTAATGGCTCAGACGCCCTGAGCCGTGACTGCGGAGAGCTCGCAAATTTGATGCACGGTTCTGGCAGTCCAACAGCTTCGCTCTCGTGTTAACTGCATTTCTCAGCAGAGCGTCACCTGCAATGACAATGAGAATGATGAATAGCGTACTTAAGTCGGGCTCCTGGCTTTGATGTTCTTCTCTTCCATTCTTTCTGTTGTTGTTGTTTTTCCCCGCGATACTTAAAGGATGTTGTTGGCTGTTGCACTTCAGAGAAGTGTAGCTTTAAACTGCTGTAGAACTCGATGCGTCTTGTACTTTTCCAAGCAGGTGCTGGGCTCCTGTACCAAATGAGCTCTTTCATGTAAGGCTCGAGAAGTTTGCGATAGACATCATCAAAGACGCCCTGGCTCGGCGGGAGATCTTCCGAGCACAAAACGGCCTGCACTTGTTGCGCGCCTTGACGTCCGTGATTCATCCGCCTCCCTCAGAGAGGCGGAGCTGAGTTCAGATGGCTTTGGCTCTGCTGCTCTGTTCTTCTGTAAGCCATTTGATGCTGGCGACTGTGACAATGAGGTCAAGGAGCCTTCCCGGCAAGAAACAAAACTAATTACCTTAAGAACGCTTCTAAATGGCGCGTGCCGCGGATGATCAGACAGCGCTGAAAAGCAATATTGGAAAATTAAATTTGACACAGCCTGCTGTATTTTCTTAAATCATTTCAAATCAATATAGCCGAGAGATTGAATCAAACCTTGTGGCATTGACTCCAGCTATAACATCCATCTTCTTTTACGGTGGAGGAGTTCTAACCACCGAGCTGCTCTCAAAAGCTCTATTCAGATGGGATTAGCTTTCTGTAAAGGAATTAGTGGACGTCTGTAATGTTTATTGACTATTCGTGCAGGATGAGAGAAACGCAAGAAATCGCAAACCTGCTGCAGTTACACATTGCCATCTCATGTAACTGATATTGTTTAGCTACACAAGGTAATTGAGAAAGAAATTGTATATTTGATCATATATCTGGGATTATAAAACAGTCTTTTACTGTTCCTGTTCACGTAAAATATAATTTCATAAATATTTATTTGTAGAAATATTAGTGTTGTCAAACGATTATAGCATCCAAAATAAAAGTTTGTGTTTACATAATGTGTGTGTGTGTGTGGGGGGGGGGGGGGGGGGGATTGGGGGCATGTTTTTGTGACATATGAGGACATAAATGTGTATAATGACATGGGTATGACACAGGTATTACAAGGAGAGGGTGAAATATGAGGACATTGGCCATGTCCCCACTTTTCAAAATGCTTATAAATCATACAGGATGAGTTTTTTTAGAAAGTAAAAATGCAGAATGGGTATGGGTAGGTTTAGGG
Organism: Pseudorasbora parva; assembly: GCF_024679245.1. Taxonomy (NCBI): domain Eukaryota; kingdom Metazoa; phylum Chordata; class Actinopteri; order Cypriniformes; family Gobionidae; genus Pseudorasbora; species Pseudorasbora parva. The sequence continues at coordinate 36,342,778 of NC_090193.1, forward strand.
GCAGGGGCAGTGTGTGTGTGTGTGTGTGTGTGTGATGGGTAGGTTTAGGGGCAGTGTGTGTGTGTGTGTGTGTGTGTGTGTGTGTGTGTGTGTGTGTGTGTGTGTGTGTGTGTGTGTGTGTGTGTGTGTGTGTGTGTGTGTGTGTGTGTGTGTGATGGGTAGGTTTAGGGGCAGGGGCAGTGTGTGTGTGTGATGGGTAGGTTTAGGGGCAGGGGCAGTGTAAGGGGATAGAAAATACGGTTTATACAGTAAAAACCATTACGCCTAATGTCCTCATATGTCACAAAAACAAACGTGTGTGTGTGTGTGTGTGTGTGTGCTTAATATACATAATAACACAGCACACGCACATATTATGTGAACACAATCTTTTATTTTGGTTGTGATAAATTGCTATAATTCGATTGACAGCCCTAATATAACCTTAAAAAGTTTGTAAAGTTTTGGGTTAGCAAGTTGAAGACTTGCTGAAGAAATTAAATGAAGACTTTTATTTTTCAAGGATGCATGAAATTGATCAAAAGTGACATTAAAGACATGTATAATGTTATTAAAGATTTCGATTTCAAATAAAAGCTGATTTAAAATGCTCTTGTAAAAAAACAAAAGTATCACGGTTTCCACAAAATATCAAGCAACAGTTATCAACATTGAAAATCATAAATGTTTCTTGAGCATCAAATTATCATTTTAGAATGATTTCTGAAGGATCATGTGATACTGAAGACTGGAGTAATAATGCTGAAAATGACCACAAACTTGTTGTCTATAGATTAAATCAATTTATATGTTGATGGTTGAGGGCAGTTTATCAATTTGCCCAAGACTAGTATTACATTTGGTTACTTTTTTTTCAGAGCATTTTGAAAACGGTGAAAGCCGCTGTGCTTTTTTCTGGCACAGAAACAGGTCCAATTCAATTAATGGAAAAGTTCCGAAAATGATTAGACCAGCTTCTCATATCAGACTAATCCCGTACAAAAAGGGCTAAAGGAGGTTTTAGTCGTAGCTCGCACAGCTCTTGTTGTGATGTATTCTCCTGCCAGGCTTCTAGGGCTACCAGGCATGACACTGTGGCCACGGCGTGGTCGTTCATCCTGGCTGATGTGTCTCGCTCGCCCTCCCTTCAGCTGGAGACTGGAGCTAATCTCGCCCCTCAATCTGGCCACCTGTCAATGGGGGTCAACGCTTGTCAAACCCTCTGTCTTCACCTCCCTCCTCCCGCTGCCTCACACGGCTGATAAAAGGGCCCGCGGAGGCTCTAGTCCTCAATGAAGCGTTGAAGAGAAAGAGGGGCCTTATCAGAGCAGGACCGGAGGGTCTCTGCCTCACTCACAGCCCATGACCGTGCAGGTTAAAAGGCTGAATGATCGCCAGCCAATGAGCCACACCTAGCTCACGTCCCACAGCTGATAGATACATGGCCATACCAGACGCATTATACATTCAGGGCCAGATTTACTAAACAGAGCAATTTAGTGTGAGAGTACGCAAATGGAAGTTCTGCGTGATCTATACGACACGCAAATGAATTAACACAGAGGCAGCCGGATCATTTTCATAATGACCAACACTATCTACTTAGAGCGGCGCAAATAAGCGCCTCGTTTAAGGCGTGCTTTTAGATGCTAAATAACGGAGCAAACACCAGTAAATCGACGAGCGCAAACCTTAGTAAATCACCTTGCATGCTCCATTCAAACCCTCTCCTCCCATACATTTTGCGTCTGAAAGGAAAACTCATTCCCTACCGCATACAATAAGTCCAGCCACAAAAATAACCCTGTCCACGTCTTTTCAGCGCTAATTTATCACTCCTGACAGTAGTTTTTTAACGCCAAAAGAGGGTTTGTGCTGGCGCAGGCTGTTAGTAAATCTGGCCTTTTGGTAAATGCAAACTGTCACTTTTTAAACAATTTAATGCATTCTTGCTGAATGAAAGTATTTATTCCTTAAAATTCCCCGTATAGATGTCCCCTTATGCATTTCATTTGAATATGAAGTGCAACTCTTGAATGAAATGTGGCCTTGATCTTAACAGGCTGATTGTTAGTATAGATGTGATGTGGCCCTAGATTGGCGAGTCTTCTCTTTTTAGACGTACACCTTTGTTCTTTATCCTAATGTCAGTCTGAAAGCACACAAACAATGTTCTTAAAGGGCAGCAGTCGGAAAGTTGCACTTTCAAGTGCTTTAAACACGTTGGAAGGGCTAAAATTGCAGAGGTAAGTAATACATTTTCACAGACAGAGCCAGACTTGCTGTTTACCGCTTAATAGCTATTAAATTATTCTACTGCCTTTCTTTTAAATTCTGGTTAGGTCAAGAAAACCTCTGTTAATACAGAACAGCCTTTAACGCTCAGTGCTTTGTGACTTAAATGGCTCTCTTTTACCAGGCGCCAACATTTGGAGCATAATCAGGCACAGTATTATAAAACACAAGTCTTTTTGGTTTTGCCCAAATATGCATCAATTTTGTTGGTTGTTGGTTCCTAATTTTGGCATCTCACACTGAATATCATTGCCATAGAAAAACCTGGAAATATCAGTTATATAACTTCTTATGCTCTCATATGGATAAGTGTTCTGAATGTCATGTAAATCGTTAGTTGTGTTAGTAGGGTTTTGCTACTTGGGATATGGAGGGTAATATCCAGTCTAGTGTGTAGCGTTCATTTACAGTGCAGATATTTAGCATGTATGTTTGGTTTATTAAATTCAGACACTTTGATTTGCTTTAATTACCGACAATTTACCAGCATTACATGCAAAATTTTGAACAGGACTATATATGAAGCAGGAACGTGAGATAGCCACTCTTCTACTGCTTGATTTAGAGGGCTTTAAAATGTCATAAATCATGGGCGCTTGATCTATATCTGGCTTATTTTTATTAGTGGCTTGACAGTGCGTCTAATGTAGCGAAGTGTTGCAATTCAGCCCGCAAAATCCCCTCTGCCACATCCACACGCCGCTCACATCCGCCTTCACCTCCACCCAGAATGAATGCAATTCCAATTGTTTTCTTTCTTTCTCGTCCTTTAAAAAGAAACATTTTATCAGTCTCAAATTAAGCAACGGACACGTAGCAATTAAAAATAAATACGTCTTGTGGTCGTCCCTCGCAAACCAGTCCCTTTGCTTTTATTGCACACTTTGTCAAAGTAACACTTGGTCTAAATTATCACTCTAGTCATCCAAATGCAGTCTCTTGGGAACTGGTGATACCGTGAGCTAGAAAGTGAGAGAGGAACAGTAAAAAAAAAGAAAGTAAACATTCTTATTTCCAGCGTGAGGTTAAAATCTGTTTTTTAAGTGCTTCTTTTTGAACAGTGTGTGCTTTTTTTTAGCACCGTGTCTCAGCACTTTATGTCTGACTGTCTCCTGCAGGATAACAATGTCCTTTACAACATCTCATAATGAACACAGTCAGGCGCGTATGCAAACACGAGCACGTTCAGTCTTACAGTCTCTGGGTATTTGCATGTTTTCAGTGAGAACAGAAGCGACCGTTCCGGCACTTCTGGAATGAGCAAAAAAGCTTGCTTATGATGTAATGTTGCGCTGCTTTTTTTAAATCTGATTAGAGGAAAGATTTATGGTTCGAAAGCAACGCCAATGACACCGCTTTGCCAGAGCAGCTTAAAAAAAGACATTCTCAAACCACTAAATCTTTCATAAATGTGCACAGCGTGTTTAAATCTGCATTTCAGTGGAGACTTCAGGCGGCTTTTGTAATGAGCTACTGTTGTCATTAAACACAGCACATTTAGGTTGCTGCATGTGTGTGTCCATATGTAAATATGAATATTTTAAACGAGGACATGATTTTAGGTTTTGGTTTCCACAGCTGTGTTAGAGAAGAGTTGGAAATACTTGTTGGAATATAATCTACTAAATAAAGAGTATCTAACTGCATTATGGTTTCTTAAAGTTCTTAACTCTTTCATGAAAATGATTAAAATACAGTCAAATTGTAATATTGTGCAATGTTATTTTAAATATTAAATATTGTTACAATTTAAAATAATTAAAATATTTTTCAATTTAAAAGTCTTCAGTGTCACTAAGTTCTTCTTCAGAAATCAATCAATGTGCACTATGTAGTATTTTTGCAGTAAAACCACTAGGCCAGTGTTATATATTTTGTTCAGTTGAGTTCTTACAATATCCCCAATGTTTCCAACTATTGTTAAATTGTGTGAAAATTGCTATTTTAACCAAGGAGTCGAACCGTCTGAGGGAGTCTATGGAAGTAAAACTGTGCCACTGGATTTTGAATTCTAATTTTTAACACTGAATTTTATTTTGCATCTAAATCAGACTTTGAATTTTAAAAGCCATCGAATTTCTAGCTCTGTTTTTTTTGCCTATGACATTTTTTCAATGTTTTAAAAAAATTCAGTGTAAAAAGAAATTCAACGTCTCAAAAAATTCAGTGTAAAAAAATTAAATGTCTCAAAAGATTCAGTGAAAAAATATTCAGAGTCAACATCTGGGTAACCAAGGAGAAGCAATCGATCCCTGTATCAAATCATCCAACATCCAGCCAATCATTTACGCTCCATTGGCCATGAGTAAACTCACCGAAGCGCCATCGTGTGTGTTCTGAGCCATGCTGCTGAGCTCTGGAGCTCACCTGAAGTGAACTTCCCCGCCTTCCTGTTTCAGCGTCACATGACCAATGGAGCGTAAATGATTGGCTGGATGTTGGATGATTTGATACAGGGATCGATTGCTTCTCCTTGGTTACCCGGATGTTGACTCTGAATATTTTTACACTGAAATTTTTGAGACGTTGAATTATTTTACACTGAATCTTTTGAGACATTATTTTTTTACACTGAATCTTTTGAGACATTGAATTTTTTTACACTGAATCTTTTGAGACGTTTAATTTTTTTACACTGAATTTTTTGAGACGTTGAATTTCTTTTTACACTGAATTTTTTTAAAACACTGAAAAAATGTCATAGGCAAAAAAAACAGTGCTAGAAATTCGATGGCTTTTAAAATTCAAAGTCTGATTTAGATGCAAAATAAAATTCAGTGTTAAAAATTTGATGTAAAAAAATTCAGTGCTAAAAATTAGAATTCAAAATCCAGTGGCACAGTTTTACTTCCATAGGAGTCGCCTGTCAATGGCGTCATATCTGCATTCGGTTTCCGGTTTTATTCGGCAGAAACGCTTTACTCTTAGCAGTGTGAACAAGAGTCACAGCAGCCGCTGAGCGAACGCACAGAGTAACGTCATAACATCATTTTAAACACACTTAAATGTATCTAATATGATAAACAGAGCTGCGTTACCTCATACTCATGACTGGAAAAGCGGAAATGGCGCAGACGACTGCGTCCCTTCATAATAAAAGTCCTGATGTTCGCGAGGCGTGTTTGCGTAACAATCGCTCCAGCGGCCTTGCTCAGCTCCTCAACACTCGCTCCTGCTCTGCTTCATACTACAGTAACGTTAATAACCGCATCCATCAACGTGATTTCTGCCAGAGTCCTATCCCGATTCTTTTCCACCGGCTGTGAGGTGAAGACCACATGTCCTAAGATTCTGAGCTCAAACTTACCGTCATCAAACTACGCCTTTGTTTTGAATAGGCGACCTCGAGCGAATGAAAAAAATTACATAGTGCAGCTTTAATATGCTGATTTTTCATGAATCATGTAAATAAACTGATTTTTTGGGGTTAATCAGACTTTTCATCCCTAATAGGCAAGACATTTTAGGGAGGGATGTTTATTTTAGTTTGCGCGGTTGTTTGACTATAATATAATATGACTTTAAAAAAGTGATTTTGTTTTTTGTCACATTGTACTGCTACTTGTTGAAGACAGAAAAAATTATTAGTAAAGCTACACTTGTGCATTATTTGCTTGATGTCATGAGGATATTTCTGACAGGAGCAGAGAGGAACTTTCTTCCCTCAGGGCTCAAATGAGGAGGCACTCATCAGTGTCGATATTGTTTGTCATTTGATTTTGGATGGCGGACAAAAAGCTGATGTAATGTAATGTGTTTGGACTGGATTACAAAGTGCTTTGTTTGCATTTGCTTGTTAGTTAATCCTATCGATTGGAGTGATCCCAGGGTCTGCAATTTCATGAATATACATGTAATGGTTTTCTGATGTATTTGTTTTGCGTGCATTGCAAGAGATTTGCAACACCGGCACGGCAATTACGTTTTGGCCGGACACGGGAGATTTGGTTTTTAAATGTGGTGGGCTGAAATGAACATGTTTGTTTATTTTAATTAGAGACATTTGGAAAGATTGCTAAAGTGGGACGGGCTTGTGTGTTAGCATGTTTGCTTGCTCTCGTGCTACTCTCACGCTGCTGTCGGACACTCGCTGATGAATAGCTGGCGTGCCGGCGGCTGACAGAGATAGATGTCACGCGCCCTCATCTCAGTTTAACGGGCGAGCGGAAGGATCCCTGCTGACCATGCTGAAGGTCAAACGGCAGAAGTCCTCGTGTCCAATCGCAGCACCGGGACGGGCTCGCTGGAGTGCGTGCGTGAGGGAGGGGTGATCTCTGGAGATATTATTGATTGATCCGCTTTCACCTGGCTGAAAAAGGTGATGATTTGGTCCCACGCTGACCAGCACAGTCTTTCTCATGCACACACACATCTGTCAGTTTGAGCACGCTAACAATAACGTCACACCACGCAGTTAACCACACGTCCTCTTTCTCCCACTTATAGCATGGGACACAGACAATGTGGGCGGCACATGACGGCGGCGTCTGCTGCCTCGGCACATGCTTGCGTCAGCTTTTTACAGCAGCCATATTACCTGACCTCTAGCACCTCTAAACAAAAGAAAATCAGTTATTGGCTAAAGCGAAGAGACCTGACATGGTTAGCTGTCTTTTTAATAAAACCTCTCCCACAGCTTTTGTGAATAGAGGTATTCATGGTATTATGTTTGCCATGAAATTTAATTAATACTCCATGGGTGGGTTTCCATGACAGATTATGCCTATTCCTAGATTAAATAGTGTTTCAGGGAAGAGTCACCCTTGACGGTGTATTTTGCGCATAGGCTTAATCTGGGGATGGGAAACGATCTTATACGGCTGAAATTAGGTCATTTCCTGGTCACCGTTCACACAGATAAACTCAAGCAGGAGGCAGAAGCCGTAGGAGTGGATACAGATGTGAAATAATGAGAATAAGGGCCTGATTTAGTGAGATCCCCCAAGTACGACATATCGTCATAATTTGCAAGTGAAAATATTCTGGGTGCACTTTTTTCTTCAATTACATTTTATACACAACAGTTTTTAACATTGATAAATTATGTGAAATGTTTTTTGATTTTTTGAAGACTGGAGTAATGATGCTGAAAATTCAGCTTTGATCACATGGATATATTACATTTTAAAATATGGTAACTCTTTACATTAAAAAGGTGTCCACTTTACATTAAGATTCACTTTCACGGGTTATTAATGTTTATAACTCATGAATATATGGTTCAATGGTGTCCACCCTACATTCAAGGTTCACAGGTAACAAATCATGGAATTATTTTTGTATTTTACTCATCAAGGGTTGTGTTCTTCTACGTGATAAACAAGAAATCAGTTTTATATATATATATATATATATATATATATATATATATATATATATATATATATATATATATATATATATATATATATATATAAATTACTATATTATGGTTATGACAGTAAGTAAAGTGATAGTCATGGGATATTAATGAGAAATCACAAATACAACACCCATCATGAAATTAATCAGGAATCTGGTTGAGCGTCTGAGTGTTCATAAATACATTTGTTAAGCATTTATAACGTGAGTTCAAACTGGCTCACTATTTGGCAGGAATTGCTATAAAGTTTCCCTTTTTATTCATGCATTATAACTGCTTATCAAGTCATTAACAAACAGCTTTTAAACTCTTTACAAAGGGAAACTAATAGCTGCATCTTTTTGCGCTCTACCAGTTAATAAACAGAACTGCATGCGTCTTGAGGAAGAACATTGCAGCCGGAGCTACTTCTCTCTGTTTATGTCCAGGCGCGCTGGAAGCCGTTTAATTCCGGGGGGGCTGAAAGTTTGGGTCAGAAAATGTGTGACGTCATTATGTTGTCGGTGGCGACCAGACAGGTGTTGTAGTAGAACCCACCTTTACCGTCAAAGTGCACAGACGGACCCACCGCCCCAGATTATTGTTGTTTAAAATTAATTACTTGTTAAAACGCGATCATACCATGGGTGTCGGAAACAAAACAGTGGGTGGTCTCAGAATTTGTTTTTGCTGGAGTAACGTTAGATACAAATATACTGCAGTTTACGATTGATTGCGCCAGACAAAATTACGGAAATCGAGTTATTTACCCTGCCTTTTGCCGAAATCGCTCTACTCCCTTTTCACATCCCAGTTCAGAAAGGCATTTATTTTCAATAAAAATTGAGAAAATATTAGAAAAGTGGAAAAAAAAGAGTCAAACACGTTTTTCTCGGTTAGGGGTAGGTAAACAGACGTGTTGAATTAGTGACGATAAAAGTGAGTGGGTCCAATATCATTGGTCTTTAAAAGTGTGTGAGTCTTGTCCTCACGACACACAATGGTTCCGACGCCCATGGATCACACACACACACACGTTAATCATCACTCATAAAGCATTCTTTTTATTTGTGTTCATAGGCTACATACAATATCCAGCATCTGCCAGGGCTTTTAGTCCATCATGTGCGCATATTTGGAGAAATAATGATTCATAATCACGTTTGTAAAATATCATGTGTCCCAACCTCAGCAGACGGGTGAGAGTAGGCTACATGTTAACGTCCAGCTCACAAACCTCGCGGATGTCTGAACAGAGTTTGTGTCGGTGTCAAGGTCAGCGTCGTTTTTGTTTACATACTTTAATTTCTTAATTTTACTTTTCTTAACCGTGTTAGTAGTAACGTTACTCAAAAAAAGTCTACAAATACGTTTCTGCTGCTTATTGCTAACCATGACCAAAAGAGAGTGAGCGAGGTGACATGATGGTGACGAAAGCACTTCCTGAGGAATTATTAAAATAATTATTAATTAGTTTATATCTTATCCACGGCCCATTATTTTAATCCCATTAAAACACAGTATGTTATGTCAGTCTATTTTAATTTATTTTACTAGGGGGGCTGATGCTATAACGAGGGGGGCTGCAGCCCCCGCAGCACCCCCCTTCCCGCGCTACTGTTTATGTCTATGGCGAGTCACGCTAGGGAGTGTGCTCCTCCGCAGCAGTACCTACCAGACCGGTCTGAAAAAGTCCCAATATAAACACTTATTATAAGACAAAAACACGGTTTGTTGTAGGGTAGATTCTCATTATATCATTTTTGTAAATCTTGAACGCAAAAAAAGTTACGGACATCAGCTTTAATGTAAAGTTACCTCAGTGAAACTGAAAACTGTTATTTTAAATTGTAATTATATTTTACAATATTAGTGTATTTATTGTATGTTTATTGAGTAAATGTAGCCTTGGTGAGCGGAAGAGACTATGAAAAGTCTTGCTGACCTCAAACTTTAGAATAGGAGTCTATAAAGGTTTTTTTTTTTATCTATGAAATAAGTGGGATTTTAAAAATCTATTTGAAGATGTTTTAAAACATGATCTAGTCATAAGATGTCATTGACCAAATGTTTCAGAGTTTTCATTTAAAATGTAGTCGATAACTTTGTATTTTTCTCAGTTCACCGTTGACTCCTACCTAATGTGTTGTTTCATCAAGCACTGCACACGGTTCCTCCAGCTTATCAAAGGGTTTTTATTCCAGGATGCAAGGATTTCAAAGGTCTCGAACAGAGCAGATATGTGAAAGGCCCCGAATAACCTTGTTCTCATTTCCTCGTGTCTGGTCGAGCTGCTTCTCTCTGTGTGGGCCGTGAGGCTTGTCTTGTGAGGCCTGTGCTGACGGTCGCTGCCAAAAATGGGATGTTGCAGATCGCGTGTAAACAAGAGACCCGAGCAAGAATGCAATTAAGAGGCTTTGCAACAGTTGGCATGCAAAAGGCATTAGTGTGCGTTTGCATTTCAAAGCCATTTGGATTTGGAATAATATTAGCTCTGCGAAGCGCTCCCGGGGCGCCGGGCATACGTCGCATAGATCTTAGTGACTAGGGCTGACTTTAGTCATGACAAAGAGATGATGTGGCTTCCCCCCGGGATTCCAGAGTCCTCTGTCTCACCGAGATGAAAGAGAGAATTAAAATGAATGCGTTAGTCCGTGTGTCTCACTGCCAGGTATCGGTCGTCGCTTCGCCTCCCTCTACTTTTGTCTCCCAGCCAGCCATAAACAAATATAGTGAGATTTATTGATAAAGAATCTCCTGGAGGAATCCGGCTGTCATCGCTAACGCCTTGCTTGCGCAGGTAATGTAGAGTATCGACCGTGGGCATGATTCTGCCACAGTTTTCATACGGCGGCGCTCCCGGAGGAGTTCCGCCTCCGATGAGACGCGTTCTGCGAGATTTCCTCCGCACAGACGTTCTCCGGGCGCGCTGATGGCTCTGCGGCCCTCCTCGGATGAAAACGCAAATCCCTAGAGAGGCCGGGGTTTTGGTGGAGGTCAGATGTTGGAAACGGTGACTGGTAGTGCATTGGAGATGATTTTTAGGGGGTTTGTGGGAATGAACGGACACTGAAAGACGTGTCTTATTTGCTACCTTCTCCCCCAGCCTTTACTGAAACCTAATATCGTGCATCGCTACATGAATATTTCATGTTTCATTCACGAACAGCAAACGCTGCCGTTCTCAGACAAGGGCACAGACAGCCTGTGGTCATTCCCGTCTTACTTGAATCCGAGCAAAATCATCCGCGGTTAATGGTGCGGCTGAGCCGGAAGATCAAAAAGTACATTATGGCTTTGTCTGTTGTCACTGAGATTGGGGAAGCTGATTTGTCTTCTAGGTCAGGTGACTTATTTAAATTCAGCTCATTTGCTGAATATGGAAAAGAAAGAGAACTTAGATTTTGGACGGATAAAATGTTCCCAAAAAATGAAATGAATATTTATTCATTCACCCTCATGTTTTTCCAAACCCGAATGACATTCTTTCTTGTGCAGAACACACAAAAAAAAGTTGTTTTGAAGAATGTCGATGGTGCGTAAATGATATAATTTCATTTTATATAGTTTTTATTTAGATGCGCATTCCGTCAGTCAGATCAGAGTGCACTGACAGGTTTAAAACGCATTCATTGTCAAACACAGAGAGCTGGGAAACACACATGCAGAAGTCCAGATGGTTGAATCATTGTTTGGTATCGCAGGGAGAACGTCACACCAAGTGTTCTGTGACAAAGGGGGTTATGGGGAAAGCGCTTGCCTGGCTGCACTTGGCTGGAGAAGATGCAAGGCTTTTGAAATATGATTTCTGTTGCTGGTCGTGATATGGCTCAGAGGAGCGGTTGATTCCACAGTGCAGGTTGTGTGAGTGGAGCTGTTCCACACACACACATTCACCTTTATCTGTCTCCTGCACTGACCACTTTCCCTGGTATAGTTAAACTAAAGGAAGTTTTACTTTACCAGTCAATTGTTTGGACAGGTCCACTCAATTGAATCTGTTTTTCATATTTTATGATAAAATTACAAATAACACAAATGGAAGTATTGATAATTGTACTGTTTATTTTAAACCCTATTGAGGGAGTTTTTGTGTGTATGTGGCACATTGCTTTTTTTATATCTGTTACAAGTTTTAATTTTTAGCAGTTTATAATGAAATTCTTATGATCATATTCATATGCTAAAGTGTTACTCATAAATCGTATGTGTGTTATATTATGAGCCCTATTTGACGGCACAGGTGCACTGGCGTGTCCGAATCCACTTTTGCTAGTTTAACATCAGAAAACAGATTTCAGACTTCTGGTCTAAAAGAGTTGTGCCTAGTCTTTTAAAGGTGTCATGAACTTGCTTTAAAAAAATGTATACTGTTGTCTGAGGTCAACTAATGACGTTTGTGGGGTTTTACATTCAACACATTCAACAACATCATAACTAATAAGTAATAGTCTATTTTCTACACTGGTTTTGAGGCTCTCTCCTGAACGCTGGGTTTTGATGGGCGTGTCACTGGAGACTTGGAAGTAAACGCCCACGGCTAGGATTGGATAAGATTTGCATATTTAATGAGCTCCAGCTCCACTGTCAGTTGAAGTTCACATGAGGGAGGGATTGTTTTGAAAAAGGCAAAAGGAATGATTCTCTGACGGGACTCTGGGGGTCTCAAAATGTTTTTATCAAACAATCACAATGATTTATCTCTCATCCACCCGTGATTGATTGATTTTTTTTTTTTTTTTTTCATTATTATTACTTGGCCCATCCGATCTGTGGATATAAGAGTGAACCACACACGCGCGCGCGGCCGGTAAATCTTTTTAAAGATTCACCGGCATGCCGACACGTTTTAGTAGCCTGTCTTGAAAACACACAGACCCGGGACGTTGAGCTTTGCGAGCCCTGGGAGTCTGATCTCGCAATGAATCAACAAATAAGGGATTCTCCAGCCTGTGACAGCTGCTGGTATGCTCTGTTAGACACGTCACGTACACATAATCAATGCGATCTGTAACAATGCAATATTATCACATATGTAAAACATGTTTTACTTACATAAGTGTGCTGCACCATTCCTGTCTTATCCAATATAGAAGGCACAGCTTTGTGTTTTAATCTCAATATGTCTGCAAATCCAGTGTCGACCTGAGTCTTCTTTACACACGATTATTTTGCCATCTTCGGCGTGTTTATTACTCAGTAACGCGATCAGTTTACGTCCACGAGTTGGTGGGCGGGGCTAAAGAAGCAGGGTACAAATAGAGGCGGCGTTTCACCCTTCTATTCCGTCACTGATTTGAGAGCCTCGTTTTCTGGGCCTGGTGTCTAAAAGCTTTTCTTTTACTAACAAGGAAGTTTTCAGCTCTGAAACTTACAGGATATTCTTATATTACCATGACCTTTTATATATCAAAAGCTCAAGGGAAAATTGATTTCTCAATTCATCACCCCTTTAATGAGTAATGGGTGTGTTTTGGGGCATAACGTCCAATAAACCAATTAGCCTCATCTCCCATTCCCTTTCAAATCTAGTTGCGCGTGTACTAGTTGCACATGTTACTAACTTGCCCTTTATAACTAAAAAAATACTGCAGCACTGACTTTAGAGCAGGTTTAAGTTGGTCAAGAACACAATTGTTTTTAGTTCCTCGAAATAGTAACACCCCAACAATGAGCCTGAGCACGCCTGGTTTTCAGACCAGCACGACCGTGGGCAAACAGATGGGCGCGAGGGCATTTGCTATTTAAACAATGTAGCGCTGGATATGAAAATGATAACTGCATCAGGCTACTAACAAAAAACACTTGTGTCCCGTCTGGCGGTGCATTGCGCCGATCTATGAGTCTGGGTTATATTTGTCTACAGTAATAATTCAGAATATTTAAGCATCAACCTTTATATTCAAAGAGTTTTAAGATCAAATGAAACATAAAGTCAGGTTTGTCCAAACTTTTCACAGATTGAAGAATTTTAATTGTCACACAGTTATATGCAGATACAGTAAGCTGTGAAATGTAAATGCATTTACATACAAATAGTTTTTAGTGCTTAAAGAGAAGTGTGTCGTGTTCTTCTGTAAATTACTTCGTCTATCCTAGTTTACTGTGCAGTTTACATGGGGAAAGTGTAAAAATTGTAATTCTTTGGCAGTTACAAATTATTGGTCTGTTTGTTTAAGCATTTCATACAATCAGATTGGTGCTGCAAAAAAAGGACACACTTTGTCTTATAAGCAGACTGTTAGAGAGGTCAGCCATTGAAGAACTGGATTTGTGGAAATGCTTGATCAAAGAATGTCATGAGAAGAATTTCTGAAAGGAAACCTTTTCTCGTTTTTTTTGTTTTTGCGCTATGGTGGTAGAAACTTTTTTTTTTTGCCTCCAGTTGTGTCAGTTTGAGACTCCACTGTGTTTATTAGTTCCTCTGTCTTCTATAATGACTTATAGTCACACTATTGGTTTTCTCATAATTGTTAATCCTTATTTTCATGAATGCATCACAGTGTTTGATTAATGGTGGACACTTCAATGACAACAACACATGTTTGTAAAATCAACCTGAAGAACGATAACTATAAAGATGAGCGTCCACACCAGAGGACAGTATTGTTCTGTTTATTCTAATCGCACGCTGCAGTTTTGTCGCCTGCCGCTTTAAATGCTCAAGCTCTGAAAGCAGGATGGATTCTGATTGGCTGTCAAAGTTTTTATCGTTCATTCGCTGGGGGAAAAAAATGCTCTAAAAGAGATTCCAGCGATAACATTTATATGTGCAGTTATCATTAAAGTTGTGGTGTGGACTCCAAGATTTTTAGAACTATATCTTTATAGTTATAGTTATTGCCCCTGGATCTTAAAGGCACAAAATGTAAGATTTTTGGATTAAAATATCCAAAAACCACTAGAACAGTGTTATATATTTTGTTGACTGGTGTATTTGTGTTCCAAGAAGGTTTAATTCCAGAGAAATAAGCTATTTTAACCAGGACACAACCGTGATTCATCGCCTCTCAGTGACATCATACCCGCTTTATCCTCGGTTTTGTTTTGTTTTATTTTGTAAAAACCATGGAAACACCAAAGACTTGTCTTCAGTCTGACTTGAAGAACATCAGCACTGATAGTGGATTGAATCCTGCTGAGCTGGGTGTGTTGGGTATTTTAAAAGATAACCCAGCTACCATGTTCTCTAACCATAAACAGCATTTGGGTGTGTGTCCTTATATTACATTGTGGGGACCAACTTTTCAAAATGCTTATAAATCATACAGGATCCGCTTTTTTTTTTTTTTTTTTTTGAGAAAGTAAAAACGCAGAATGTTTCCTGTGATGGGTAGGTTTAGGGGCAGGGGCAGTGACAGGGGGATAGAAAATACGGTTTGGACAGTAAAAACCATAACGCCAATGGAGAGTCCCCACAAAGATAGTGAACCAGACGTGTGTGTGCGTGCGTGGGTGTGTGTCTGTGTGTCCTAATGCAGACATGCTCTAAAGATACAGTATATTCCTGAAGCTTGAGACAAGTATGAAAGTAAAAGGTTGATAAAAGTCTGACTGAACATCTGCATCTCTGCATTTCTGAAGGCTATAGCTTACTCCACAGCACCGCTGCTGTATTTGTTTTTCATGGCGCAGAGGCAGATGAGTGAGGACACACTGCCTCTCTGCAGCTCTCACTGACTAGTGAAGACTGAAACGCCTCGGGCGATGCCTGTAACCACAGGGAGACAGTCCGATGTGAACTCCTTTACTAATACAACTGCTCACATTCCCAAAACACATACACCACCTTACCGATAGTCTGTTATGTTTGATATCGATTAGCTGGAGTTTGACAGGGTTTATTTTATGAAAACAGACTGCCTTGTTTTACAGTTTACAAGTGCAATCCATGGCAGTATATATGAACATAAATCTCTAAAAAGCATAATGAAAGGGCTTCTCAGGACTCAACGCTAAGGCCTGTCAGAAGCCAGTGTCACTGTGTCTTCTTGATTATATACACACGTTTTTATGCCTTTCAAAAGGAAAACATTTGTTTTTCCTGATGTGATATATTAAACGTTGTTGTAAATTCTGCTGATTTAAATTTGTAATTTAGCTGGCTAACATGTCACATTTGTGAGAATGATTTGTGATAGTCTTGAAAGTATCAGTTAGAATGAGCTGAAAATCATAAACAAATCACTGTATGCTATTATATGCTGCAAAATGTATAGCTGTCATGGAGTTTCATTATAGCTGTATAGTTTCCAGCTGTATTTGCATAACCTAATGCATTTGGTGTTTAATGACAAATGCAAGCGCATTTTATTTTTAGCAGTTTCATATGGCAGAAAGAAATATGTTTTTATACATCAAATTTTATTTACAAAAATATTGCATTTTTTAATGTAATTTTATTAGCATTTGTATACTTTATTAGATTAAAACATATGTGGTATTATCTTTGTAAAGACAATATAACTTAATGTATTTATTTATTTACGTACTTTTGCAATTTTTATATATAATTAGAAAAGGCAAATCTGAACTATTGGCTTGATTTAAAAGAAAAAGAAATCAATATTGCGCTCTGGTTTATTCAGCTTGTTACTGAATGTTGTTAAATTGCACTTGCAGTGGTTTTGTTATATTTTTGCTTTTAGAAGCCACAGAATCAAGTGCAAAGATATAAAACGGACCATTACTAAAATGGTTTATTCAACTTGTTACTCGGTCTTAGAAGATGCTTTACTCAGTTTGAGTTGGCCATGAACATTTGATCGCCTCCACATTTACTAATGCACTTCTACCTTTCTCTTGCAGTGCATAAAACGGTTTAGTGCTCACTCATAACTTGGAAAGAGTTGCATTTTCATCCAGGGTCTTCAGTTTGACAGCCATCCAAAAAGACGCGTGTAGATCGTTCCCGTTGCTCTCGGCAAGAGGTCCAGAAAGAGAACAGACGGCTTTTAAATCAATAACACCCCAAGCTTGGACGAAATTGAAAGCGATTGCATGTTCACGGCAAGTGTTGAGATCTATTGACAGTGCCATGACAGCCGAACCAAAGTCAGCTTTGTTACAGGCCCAAACGCACAATGCGGTTCCCATTTGCACCTCTTGCATGGCTGAAAGTGCTTTAATTAGTTATTGGAAAGAGCCAGGTCTCTTTATTTCAACGTCCTTTGTTGCCCTTTTCCCGTTAAAGTTATTTGTCTCTGGATGACCCTAGATTTCACAGCACATTGCCTCTGCCGTGTTTCTCTGAGAGGGACTCCTTTTTTGCTGACAGAGAAAGAAATGCGATCTGTTAAATAAGTCATTCCCAAACGCTCGCTGAGTTTTCGCCACCAGCAAAAGCGTCAAATGTGCTGAAAAGGCACACAACTGAGGATAAAATAGAGAAAAGTAAGTTCTGTCGTTTCTCTCTTTCTTTGTGCCCTGAAGATTGTAACCTGATTATGAAGAACGGCTTCATTTCAGAGGCGGGAGTCAATATTGTTCATCTCTCATCAGATACAGTGAAGCGTCCAGGGTTTGGGGCATCGTCATCACAGGAATGCTGAGGCTGTATAATGGAGTACATGTTCACGCAGTCGTGATCGTGGAAAGCCAGCATACGAGACACATGTTACGTGATTCTGACACACTCATGACACTTCATTACGATGATGGATCCGTGTGGTCTGCAGAAAGAGAACATTATTGCTTCGTTCCGGAATACAGTGAGCCGCCTATACCTAGACAGTATAGTTACTGACAGTACAGTACAGTTAAAATATCATGTGAATACTTTAGATCAAAAGAATCAGGTAACCAGTCGATCTAAAAATAAGCATAAAGAGAAAAAAATAAGATTTCCTCAAATCTGAAATCTTAATCAAATATATATATTAACTAGTATTATTAAGTTTATTAGCTTGCATATTACTAGGATATTGGCTGTTTATTAGTACTTATAAAGCACATATTAATGCTTTATTCGTCATGACCTTATTCTACATCTCTTAATCCTACACGATACATGAAATTAAATGCTACTAAAACTACCTTACTAACTATTAATAAGCAGTAAATTAGGAGTTTATTGAGTCAAAAGTTGTAATTGGTGAATAATAGTGAATATGTGTTCCCATATAAAGTGTTGTTACGTTACGTTTTTGTATTTTATACAGAAACGGTACCATATTGTTTTTAATAAGGGTGCTCTGGTAAGGGTTTTTGGGGCAGATCGCTGATTATTAATCACTTGAAGCAGTAATTGCTGATACTGATAATTAATACATAAAAGAATAATACTACACTGTAAAAAACTATTTAGAAAAAAGTTACCTGGTTGCCTTAAAATTTTGAGTTAATTGAAATAAAAATTTTGAGTTAATACAATGAAAATTTTTTGAGATTCGACGACCTTTATTAAAATATTATTAAAGGATTTTGTAAGCATATTGGGTAATTGTGTGTTTTATTTCTGATGACGCAGTGAAATGATTTATCAATTTTTTTATGTGGTTCAGATACAATAATATTTTGAGTTTCTATTTATTAAACACATTTCCTTCATTGTATCAACTCAAATTTTTAATTTCAATAAACTCAAAATTTTAGGGCAACCAGGTTACTTACTTTTTTAAGTTAAACCAACAAAAACAACTTTTTTTTTACAGTGTAATGTTACATGGTAAATAGAAGGCTTCTTATAGACCCCCTGTGGTTATTTAGCTACAACAATGCATTTTAAGTATAACAAAAGAAATGAGAAAGTATCATGAATTGCCAACTCATTATTTATTAGTAAGCAACTGGTGCAACATATTCCATTCCCTCAACAGAAAATAATCAAATGTAAATCCACTGCATTGTCTTCACTGTATAAATTAAATCTAGATTCATCTAAAGCTCAGTCTTTCTCTGTCTTTTGATTAACATTGAAACAGGTGGCAGCAAGTTTATTAGGCTGCTGTCGCTTCAAGACTGAACGCACGGATCCAATATAATGATACACATGTGACTTATCTCCCAGCTGTTTTTGTTCACTTTAAACATACCTGTTGGTGTTTAAGCAAATACTCACCAAGCCGGTCATTGTGACATATTTCTGTGTATTTGACTGTACTTATGCACAAACCCAAAGTTCACTTTGTTCGTCCATGTTCCACTCCATCTCAGAGTGTGAAACAGAAAACTGCTTGGGGAACAGGATCTCCTATGCAGCTTAATACAGTTGTAATAACTTTTTATTATCGAGCGTGTCCTGCAGTTTAGCAACAGTGAACTGTATTTTATGACAATGGGCTCTATTTTAACGATCTGAAACGCAAGTGTCAAAGCGCGGAGCGCAAGTAAATTTGTGGGCGGGTCTCGGCGCTGTTGCTATTTTCCCGGCGGGATAAATGGCTCTTGCGCCCGGCGCAAATCTAAAATGGGTTGGTCTGAAGTAGCTTCATTATTCATACACTGTAAAAAATGTCTAGTGCTTTCAACGAATTATTATTTAGTAACTAGTTCCACAGATATTTTACGTTCACTCAATTTCGTTCTAGAAATTGTTACCTGAATTAATATTTTTTAATTGGCTCAAACTTGACTTCAACATTAAAATGTACGTTTGCTCAATTCTTTTTAAAGTTTATTGAATTAATAATTTTTAGTTGTCTCAAACTTGACTTCAACTTTAAAATGTACGTTTACTCAACCTGTTTTTATAATTAATTCAACTAAAACGTTTTAATTAGGGGTTTCATTTTTAAATGGTTTTAATTGGTACTAGAAATTGCAGTGGTGGAACTAGTTACAACATGGTATAGCAAGGGTAAAAACAAATTAAAACACATTGTATCATCTGCATTTATAACATTTGGCATACAAACAATACATTTTCATAATAATTAATTTCAAATTTCTTTAAATAATAAAAAAATGACCAAAGCCCTTGTCACGTTTCTATAATGTCTTTAATGCACCTTTAGTTTTGAAAATACACACACAGTCAAAGTAGATACAGTGGAGCATTCTTGCTACTTGTCAGTGTTTCAGCTGGAAAAGGGATAGTTCACCAAAAATGAAAATTCTGTCCTCATTTATTCGCCCTCATGTTGTTCAAATACTGTATAATTTTCTTTGTTCTGCTGAACACAAAATAAGATATTTGGAAGAGTGTTTGTAACAAAGCAGATGGAGCAACCATTTACTACCATAGTATTTTCCCCCCTACTATGGTAGTGATTGGTTGCTCCATCTGCTTTGTTACAAACATTCTTCCAAATATCTTATTTTTTGTTCATCAGAACAAAGAAACTCATACAGGTTTGGAACAACATGAGGGTAAATGACAGAATTTTCATTTTTGGGTTAACTATCCCTTTAAGAAAAACTGACTGACTGGCTTGGATGAGAAACTTTGCAACGAGTCAGCATCAATGGATATCTTGGTCACACCCTGTTGGAGAAAGAAAGAGAAAAATTAATAATAATAAATAAAAAAAATTATATTCTTTATACATTTTATCAATATTAACAATTTACTTCCATGTGTGACTAAACTAAAGTTCAGAATTCGTCCCACTTGACGATGAAATGAGCGCCATTTTATCATATTCATTGTTATGTTGTTCCCCTAATTTACGGGACAATTTCAAAGGTTGGAATGCGAAAAAAATCACATTCAACACAACCACGTAACCCTAAATAGCGTAACGTTACATTATTTGGCCTACATTAAGTTACACGTTTGACATGTTTCAGTAAATTTGCAAATTTGCACATAAAAATCACCACAGCACTTTGACCTATAAGTTAGCTAATGAGAGAAAGTTTGTCTGACACAAAAATAGCACACAACACGCTGAGATTAAATCTAAAATACATTATATAGTATTATAGTTTAAAACAAAATGATGTATTATTACTTAGACATGGTTAAAGACCACATTAACGTAACGTAAATCATTTATTCGATGAGGAGTGAACTTGACGTAGACATCACTTAGGCCTAAATATTCCCTATTTCCCTTGGATATATTTACTTCTTACTTCACTTCTAACGTTAAATATCCACACAAGCCTAATATGTTCGACATATTTGTCTGCAGTTTAATCATTAACACTTACCTGACGCGTGAACTGCGTCCTCAAAATTGCTGCACTGCTGCTGCCTCTCGGTGAACCTCGCGAAGTCCTTTGATCTGTATCCTTCCGCGGATCAAAGTACTCCAGAGATGCTTCCGCGAAATCAAACGAGCAATACAGATCCTTTCGCGTAGTCAAACAAGCTTGTACGTAGGCTATTCATTAAAATTGGGCAGATTAAATGCCACAAATTATTAACTACATATGTTCATGAATTATATATGTATATTAAATATGTAATATGTAAGTGTTGTAGGATCCATCTTCTCATTATAATGCAGATAGGGCCTAGCCTACCATAATAAACAAAACATTGAAAATACTATATAATATCTAATTTCACAAATAATGTTCTGATATAGGCTATTTTTTCAAATGTTTCTAACAGCCCATTTCAACAGCACAAACAAAAATCTATTTACCATAGTAAAATATTGTGTTGGCCATAGCCTACTTTTATAAAATGTTGACTGGATTCGCGTTTTTTAGTCCAGTCAACATTTGCAATTCTAAATGTTAACTGGATTTGAAAATATCAATTCATTTAATGTTTTTCAAATATATTTCTGCAGACTTAATATAATTAGTCTTCTTAACTAAGCACAAGTAAGAAAATTAGTTCAACATATATTTTTTTGCTCTTCCAACATTTTATTAATTGGAGTTTTTAGAGTGTAGGTGTGGTTTGGGCGTAACGTGAATAAACCAATCAGAGCGTCATCCAACATTCCCTTTAAAAGCAGCTGCGCAAGTTCCATTATGGATCGCTATTATTATGGCGTATTTACCAGGCACACGCCAGGAGCGGTTCACAGCCGAGGAGACTGATGTTCTTGTAAGAGCAGTGAAAGACAGAGAAGTTGTGTTGTATGGGGATGGGAGAAACCCACCCAAAATAGCGTCGGTTAAACAGTTTTTCAGTCGATTTTTTTTTTTTCCTGGTTCTTGACGGACAAACCAATTTGTCAGATGTCCTTATATACATGTCTTACCACTATTGGGCAAACAGGTCTGATCATTAATTACTACAATTTAATAATTTGTAAGCTAGATTTATGCCTATTTTTTCACATCTTCGTGGCACACCACAATGATTTCCGTCATCTCATGTGTTAAATTTTTTTTAGTGTAACAATTTATGATTTGCAAAAATAACTGTTGCATCTGTGTAGATTACATTAGCAAAGTGTATGCGCGTTGTGCACACTATACATTATGGTCAAACATGCGCCCTTAAAATAGCATAATGAACAACGCGCAACGCGCCACTGACTTTAGACTAGGTTTTTTCTGGTCAGTGGCGCAATTGTTTAATGGAACAGCAAAATAGCACCAGGGATTGTTTGCGCCGGAACACGCCTCCTTTTTTGCGCTGAACCGCCCAGGGAGCGCAAGTTCATTCACTAGTTTAGTGACGTGCTTCTGTGGAGGGAAAAGCGTGCTTTGCGCTGGTGCAAAATAGGAATGACACATGCGTCGGTGTACAAAGTCAATTGCGCTGGGTGCAAGATAGGGCCCAATGACTGATATGATTTGGACGTTAAATGTGGGCTTTTAAAGGAACGAAAGCGCTGTGAAGTTTCTTGCTGTCATTGGTGTATAGGTTGCTGTTATTGCAATGTCTCTGCAAAGACATTGCAAATGTGTTGTCCTTTTCAGAACTGCCAGAACGGTTAATGTAGTGAAGTAAATCTCGTGGGTTTTGCGTCATCTGATCGACTGTTCTCCTTGGCCTACAGAGGCCACCGATCAAACTATATAAAGCTACTATGGCCCGATATTGATCGGGACCCGATCAAATGGAGCACCCTTCAAAAACTTGCACTTTGAAACCGCAGTTTTCAAAAGTTTGCATTTCCAGTCCTCTAAAACGCAGTTGTTATTTAAATGAACGGCCAAAATGCAGAAAAGGTTTTCCATTTTTTAATTGAAAATGGTGTCGTGGCCCCGAATGCTCTCCAAAGCTGCATTTATGTGATTAAAAATAGAATAACATCTTTAATATGTGAAATTATTGACTTTTTTATTGACTTTTCTGTTTTTATATGTGTTATAACATTTTATTTATTCCTGTTATCAAAGCTGAATTTTAAGCATCATTTCATCAGTCTTCAGTGTCGCATGATCCTTCAGAAATCATTCTGATATGATGATTTGATGATCGAGAAACATTTATGATTATCAATGTTGAAAACAGTTGTGCGGCTTAATTTGCACAAAAAGTGTGTGGGCATGTTTTTGTGACATATTTGGACAAAAATTATATATGACTTTTCAAATCGCGTATAAATCATACAGGATGAGTTTTTTTGAAAATGTAAAAATGCAGAATGTTTCCTGTGGTGGGGGCAGGGGCAGTGTAAGGGGATAGAAAATACGGTTTGTACGGTATAAAAACAATTACGCCAATGGAATGTCCCCATATTTCACAAAAACAAACGTGTGTGTGTGTGTGTGTGTGTGTGTGTGTGTGTGTGTGTGTGTGTGTGTGTGTGTGTGTGTGTGTGTGTGTGTGTGTGTGTGTGTGTGTGTACAGAGTCATGTGTGTACGACATTCCATTGTTTTCGTGTTATTTTCTAACAACAATATTTGCTTTTCGGTTCATTTATTTACCTGGTCAAGTGATGCACGACAGCGCTGAAACTCCAACCATGCAGGCAGCTGCTAGATGACTGGTAATTAGCACCTGGTCTATCTTGTAATATCTCTCTCTATCTCGGCCGGTGTGTAGATGGTTTTCTTGGGTGCTTTGGGCTGGATTGATGGGGCGCTTTTCAGTGCTCTTGTGTTTTTGTCTGAGCGTTGTAGCAGCAGTCAGTAACCGTGATGCATGTTGGGGAATTATATTACTCCTTGGCTGCAGTTCTCTCTCAAATACATCTTTTTACTCTACAAGATTATTTATTTGCTTCTTCCTTGCTGCACATTTTTTTTCTAAACAAGACCAAAAGTAAAAATCGCTCATGGTTAAGTAATAATAGCCATAATAAATAGATTAGTCTTTCTTCAGGAGAGTGATGCAACTGTTATATCAGGGCAAAACATCTCAAAGCATTTCCAAAGAGGCAGAGCACTCATGAAAGCAAATCTGGGTACTCGTTTTCCCAGCACTCGTCTTTAATTTAGATGAAAGAGGAGATTTCCTAATCACTTACAGCCCTCTTACTTATTTTTAAATCATGTTTCAAAATTTAGAGTCTCTTCAGTGGTTCCAAAGATATGCATTTTGGCCACAAAAGCAGCTGAAATGGACCAGAAAATGAGTGGTAGATTTTATGATAACGTGTGTGGTTAATGTGGGCTGCATCTTGGACTGCAAAGAAAGTAATTGTTTAATAATATCTTATTTTATTCAGCAAGGATGCATTACATTGATCAGAAATGACAGTAAAATCATTTTTAATAATACAGAAAATCCTTTTTCTGCTCATTTGAACTTTTTATTCGTTTATTTTATTTATTTTTTTAACATTGATAATAATAATAAATGCCTCTTTAAGCAGCAATTCAGTTTTTGCCTGTCACAATATTACCGTTTTACTTCAGTTGTACTGTATTTTTCTGAATTCTCAAATAAATGATTGGTGACTCCTTTCATAAACATTACAAATCTTACTGACCCCAAACTTTTGAACAATGGTGTATATTAACCATACACTTTCATATTATATAAACAGTTTTGGTCGAATATGCAGCCATCCAGTAGGAAGCTGGCGACCTTGACCGCCACATCGCTCCCTTTATTGCCACATCAGCACCAGGTTCCAGCCGTGCCAAACCGCCTGACAGCCGGGCTGCCTCGCCAAACAAACGCGGCTGGCCGCTGACGTTCTGACAGGGCAAACACACACCTTAATTAACGCCTGTCACGCTCCTCTGATTAAGGGAAAGATGAATCTGGAAGGGGATTCATTGAGCAGGGTGAAGAAAGACACACAAGTATTGGAAAATTTCAGGTTTGCAAACAAAGTCGCAATGGAATTAATGCAGAGGAGAGAGGAGCCCCAAATGTGAGTTTTTGACACTGACAGGCTTTCAGATTTATCATAAAAGGCAGTAGATATTCCCACGGGTGAGTAGAAAATCAATCCGTAACAGTTTAGTAGATGAGAATGGTGAGGAATGCTGATTCCACTTAGCAACTTATCAATTAATGTGTTGCATTTTGAGGAAGAAAGAATGAACAGTGTTTGGGAAATTGTTGCTATACTTATCATTTAAGATGCTTTGTGATGTTCTGCCTCAGTTGCTATTGTTACTCTCTCAGAAAAGCTTTACAGAACATCCTATAGGATTGTCCTGGAGATTTTCTGTGATATTTTTGTGTACACAAAGTATTTTGTGTGTGTGTGTGTGTGTGTGTGTGTGTGTGTGTGTGTTTGTGTTTGTGTTTGTGTTTGTGTGTGTGTGTGTGTGTGTGTGTGTGTGTGTGTGTGTGTGTGTGTGTGTGTGTGTGTGTGTGTGTGTGTGTGTGTGTGTGTGTTTGTGTGTGTGTGTGTGTGTGTGTGTGTGTGTGTGTGTGTGTGTGTGTGTGTGTGTGTGTGTGTGTTTCTACCTTTTTAGAGCTTAATTACACCCTAGCATAATTCAAAACCGTGACCATCAGAATAGAAGCCAATTAAAAAAACATATATTTTTGGAAAAATATTAGGAAAAGCCTTCCCAAAAAACACTTGCATCTTCTTTAGCCAAGTTGTGTTACTTTATAAGTGCCCCCACTACATTTTACGCATTTGATGTATTACTTTCCCATAGAATTGCAAATGCTGAAACTGAAATGGCAAACTATTGAAATACAGAGATCCTCCATTGACTTATAGTAGAAAATGGCAAGAGCAACTCTGAGAAAATGACAGATGGAAACAGTTGCTGAGGCAGGATTGGTTAGTTATGTTTTTTAAGGCGGGCCTTATCAGAGGAACAATGAATCACGTTGGTTGATTTGTCGATTCACATTGACAGACAAACACTGATCACATCAATGTCTCTGATGTTAATATTGCATATTTTGCGTTCTAGAACCAAACATCATGACAATCATTTCAGTAATATTCAGTATTTTAAAATTAATCTGTTCTCCATTCCCAACATACAGTTGAAGCATCATTCTTTCAAAGTACACAAAATACACTCTATCCCAGAGTATCGAGTTCATCAGCATCTGTCTGCTCGTCTTCCATAGGCACTGTTTCATCTGTACCCACATGTCTGCTCATCTCTCTAGCCTTCAGCCATTGATTTTGATGGTGCAATAATATATGAGTTGCACCTGTGGCAGATGGACAGCTCCTGTGGAGATGGAGTTCAGTTCTTAGAGCGCACA
This sequence comes from Pseudorasbora parva, assembly GCF_024679245.1. Taxonomy (NCBI): domain Eukaryota; kingdom Metazoa; phylum Chordata; class Actinopteri; order Cypriniformes; family Gobionidae; genus Pseudorasbora; species Pseudorasbora parva. The sequence continues at coordinate 36,368,830 of NC_090193.1, forward strand.
CGCGGTGGAAGATAAGGGCAGAAGGTTTTGATACGATTCAAATGGTTGGAGAATGAACTCGTGACCTCAGGGAAAGCAGCAGGGTTTCGCTACGTGAGATGATTCCTCCATCTCAAAGGCCGGCAGAGAGGAACTTCACGTTGTCCATCAACTTTTCCCATTCATCACAGTTAGGGAACTGAGAAACTGTTAGTCAGGTTAATTAGCCGCAGTGCTGAGCTATTATCGTGTGTTATGGAGTATAAACCGGGGAGCTGCGTTCAAAGCCACCGCCTGCAAATCCTTTGTGTTCCGTAAACAAAATGTGCGAAATGCTCAGCATGTTAACTTGGCATGTTTGATTTGGTAATCAGATGTAAGATGAAAACAACGTCCCGTAGATCAGGGCGCTTCAGCGGGGGGTCCCTGACCCATAGGGGGGTCCATTGCGGGACTGTAGGGGGTCCGCAAATTACTGTTGGATCTCAGACATTTTTATCTCATGAAAAAAAAAAAAAATGGAAATGTGCTAAATGTAAACAACCAAAGCTAAAGTTAAGATGCTGTTATGTTTCATTGTTCCTCCCACGATACATTAGAATTTAATCCATTTGTGTTCATGTATAAGTTTACGAGCCTGTACTTCGATAATGAATAATATCAATGCCTTGTAAACATCATAAAATTATGTAAACAGATTAATATGGTGCCATATATGCCAATATACACTCTTAAAAATAAAGGTTTTTAAATGGTTCTTTGGCAGGGTGTATGGTTTCATGAAGAACCTTTAATATCCAAAGAACCTTTCCATTGCACAAAAGGCTATCTGTAGTGGAAAAGGTTCTTCAGACTATAAAATGGTTAGAAAAAAATGGTTCTTTAAAGAATCTTTCACAAAACGGTTCTTTGGGGAACCAAAAATGGTTCTTCTATCTGTGGCATCACAGTGAAAACCCATTTTTGGTTCTTCCTGGCACCTTTATTTTTCATGTTAATAATAATAATAATAATAATAGCACATCTAAATATCAGATCAGGGGTTTGTATCATTCAGAACAGCATTAAAAATACCCTTTAAATTCCTAAAGTAAGAAAATTGTCATTTAAATTAGAATGTAAGAAAGTACAATTACAATAAATTAAGCAAAAATTCAACTGTATCTGGTGTGATTATGCTGTAACTCCAAAAGAAAAGTTTGTCAAGGCTTAACAAGGCCTTATTTTGTACATTTATAAATGACTTTTCAAGGTTTAATTGGCCTTATAGTTAGACTAGTGGATAAATAAATTAACTTTCATTTTATTTTCCAGGGTGGAAGACCACAAAATGTGTTATTAAGTTATTGTTAAATCAGAAATTGAAACCGAGCCAGTTCTTCAATGCTGAATTTTTCCCATCCCTGGAACAAAGCCTAATGGATGCAGGAACAAAAGAGCATTTCAGTTTCTTCCGTCTTTGCCGTGGCGTCCTAAACCTAAAAGATGAAGTGCTGTAGACTTTTTTCATGTTTTCTATGCAGAATGGATTTTAGCATGGCAAGAGATGAGAATACTACACTCAAACTGCCAGCTGAAATAATAGTTGAATTTATGGATACACTTTAGTTAAAGCCTTTATATATAATGCATTATATATTTTCATAAATAACTGTAACCAAAGTAAAAATGCATTATAATATTACATCTGAAATTAGTTGTCATGTTTTAATGATACTTTGATTTATACTTTATAAGGTGCATTACAAAGCATAATAAATGCATTAAAATACTTTTATGATGCATTAGACATAAAGGCTTTAAGTAAAGTGTTACTGAATTTGTTTGCAGGCTAATTGCTTTATTTAAAACAAATACTATTCCAAGACGGATATAGACCCCCCAAATCGTATGTGTGAATAAGGCTCTTATTGATTCTGATATGTTCCTAATATTCCACGAATGCGGTACAGCCTTGCACACGTTGAGAATTGAATGCTTGTTTGCGTCTTGGATGAATTTTTAGTTTATCAGTGAGTTGTCGCATCAACCTGGTGGCACCTCTGATCTGGCATCGCCGGGCTTGGAAGCCCATTTTAGATCGCAGCCAGTCGAGGAAATTCAATATTCCATTGTGTCCCCAATCGAGCGCGAGCAGCAGCCTCGATCCCTGGCGAGGACGAGTGCCGCTGCGTTTCTGGAGTAGATCCCGGGTGAGCCCGAGCGGAGGACGCGTCTCTCCTCCTTCCTGTCTCTGTCGGATCATGTATTCCGGATGGGGCCCACGTGTCGTGGAGGAAGCATGAAACGTTCCATCATTCCTTCCCCGCCGGGGCCTCGCTGGCAGAGTCGGGGCGGCTCCTGGAAGCTTCTGCCTGGGATATGACCTTCACTCCTTCTCGTAGTAACAAAAGGTGGAGCATTCGTGTGGATGGTGGCGGTTTCCTCCCTGGCTGTACTTTTCTCGGGATAAAATGAAGAAAAGCACTGCATTGTTCATCGTAAATTTGGCCGACGGCACAGGAAACATCTTGTTTCGAGTGATCTTTTGCTTTGTGGGTCTTTTTTTTCTTTTTAGAGCTTCACTGTATGTGACTTGTTTTGCCTTTGTGGTTTTAATTAATCTGCAGAGGCGGCTATTAATTGCCGTCGCTGTCCGTCTCGCGCACGAGCTGTAATGTGAATGATCTGAGTGAACTATTTACTGCTTCACTGTGCATGTGTGGAGTTACACAAGTGGAGAAGTTCAAAACAAATTAAAAACTTTTAGGCTTTTGCAATTATGGGGAAAATTGCTTGGATGAAGAAATGCACTTTAAGTTTTTCCATCTGTAAATATCCCTGTTTTAGTGAAAGCTCTGAGCTAATCAGATGAATTAGCTTTTTATTGACAAAAAAATTAACCAAAATGATTTTTAGTGCCGCTGTCGAAGGCTGTTTGCTATTGTCACTGTTGTTGGTTATAAATAAACCACACGTCTAACCTATCAATTACACAGCAGAGATGTATTTCATGATTGATATTTGATGAGTGTGTAGTATGTAGATGAGTATGTCACTCATAGGCAACACTCAATCTCTTAAACTGAATAATTCTCGCGCACACAGTAATGGGAAAATCACATCACCTATAATAACGTGGCCGCTATTTTCATTAATGGCTGACCCTCTTCTCTGTCTCTCTTTCTGGCTGTTTCTCTCTCTACCGCTCTTGACTATCTGATAACGTACTTGCAAATGATAGTTTCATTTTTATCATGGAAGTCAGCAGCCTTGGCACTTGGACAGGGAAAACAATCTTGCTAAGTGCCAGGTTTCAGCCCACCTCTCTCTCTATCTCTTTCTCTCTCTCTCTCTCTCTGCTGCCTCTCCAGCACAATAACGCCCTCTCCTTATCACTGCCAGAGGGCTTGCAATTGACCAAAACAAACAAATAACCCAAGAGGGCCACCGGGCCACTGCAAAACAACAGAGAGAATAGAGAAGATAAAGGAAGAGAACAGGAGAGTATAGACAAATAAAGAACAAAAGCCTTTAAGAAGACAAAATGAGGAAAGAGACTGTGGTTAAATGTGTGAGAGAAAGAATAAGGAGAAAGTGACAAATCAAGCTCTGCACCACCGTTTGGCATTTACGCTTTAAGACGCTTTCAAGACATTTGACTTATAGGGTCCTATCATACATCCGGCAAGTGTTTTTTGCTGGTTTTAGTCTGACGCAGTAATCATTTTCACGTCCAGCGACATGCTGTTTAGTAAATGCACTGGCGCCCGTCTGTCTGAAAACCAGGTGCGTTCAGGCTCATTGTTGGTGCGTTGCTATTTTGAGGAACTGAAAACGACAGCGCCATTGACAAACACAAACCTGCTCTAAACCGCACGCTCTTCTTGGCTGTGATTTTTGCTGTGTCACGGTCGAGTCTGGTTTGGACAGATAAATAGTTTCCCGCTGCAAATCTCTCTGGTTCGGACACGGTGTTGGGCTGTTTAAATGAGCTTTTTAAAGCTACAATTTCTGACGAAGGCCAACTCACGCAACAGAGCTAACGAGCAGCACCATTTTGTCTGAATGCCAGGTATGGCGACTGCCGCCCCTTTATACGATGCCCAGCAGATTTTTTTAACACAAAGGTTGTGTTTTATACATGCACAATCCAGTTTCCTCGGTCTCTGTGTTATTCCATAATTCATAAAAGCCATGTGTCCTGAAACCTGTTGTCATATATTAATATTAATGACCCAAAACAAACATCATCACCCAGCGTGACTGATCGCACTCCTCACAAATGTTTACATCTCTTTGAACAGCTGGAACCGAGCGGTGCAGGTTAACCTTAAACAGCTGCTGTGCTGCAAGGTCTGCTGGGATACACACCTGCAAAAATATGAAAACAACAGAAGTAGAACTTTTGCCCACTTGCCCCTATCGGCCCTCCGCGTCTCTCGAACCGCATAGCGAGAGTTATTTTCTGTGCTGAGGTGACAGCTTTGCCTGCCAGCTCTCTGTATCAAACAGCTGGAGATCTGCGCGTGCATCTAATGCTGAAAGCACCCGAATGCTTGTGGTCTGCGTGCTGATGTTTGTCTAAAGGTTATGAGATCAGATGGAGCAGCTGTTTGCCGTAATGCTCTAAAAATCAGGGACCTTTAAACAATTGAAAGTTGACAAATAAATTGATATTTACAGTAGCATTCAAATTTTTAAAAGCAGGGTAAATACATCTGTATTTCCTTCTCATTTTTTCTTTTTATGTACTATTTATTTTTGTGTGTTTTTATTTATATACATATATATATATATATATATATATATATATATATATATATATATATATATATATATATATATATACACACACACATATATATGTATATATATATATATATATATATATATATATATATATACACATATACATATATATATATATATATATATATATATATATATATATATATATATATATATATATATATATATATATATATATTCTTAGTAATTTAACACTTTTTAATGTATAAAATTTCATTTCTCATTTCTTTCTTTTTTTCGCTTGCTTTTTTATCTTATTTTATTTTTATTTTATATATTTAATATTTATTGCTGCTTTTTGTGTATGAAAGGTACCATAGAAATTATATTTATTATAAGTAGTATTATGATTACTTCTTTTATTAGTCTTAAAGTGCGCATGAAATCGAAATGGGATTAGTTTGGCTTTTAATATAAATATGTTGGCCTTACTAACTAGTGTGCTCCAAAACATTTAGAATATATAAGCATTCAAAACTTAGTCTTTTGATGATATCACTCTGCACTTCAGCTTCTCATCAGATTTTCTGTCCAATCAAGCGCCCTCTGGAATCTTAAGCCCCGCCCTCTACATTATAAATAGACGCTGAAGCTGTAACTAAATTTGCTCTCTTGTTCAAACATTTACTGTTTTCTACATGGTGAGTGGCACATAGTGCACTATATAGGGGATAATGAATGATTCAGACTGTTTCAATATGCTTTCCATTGGAAAACTTAACAGATTTATTTGAATTTCGCACAGAATGCTATATTTTAAATCTATATTTATAATTCTAATATGGAGGATTTTGAGAAACTGTTAGAGATTAGAAGGAAACTAGTATCTACTGGAAGCTTCTTCACAAAAACAAAATCCTTGTGTGTGAGAACATACTTGGCAATAAAGCTCTTTCTACTTCTAAAGTGAGTGGTTCCAGAAAAGGGTCAGAGTTGGAGTGGAGTGACAAATAAAAGGTATTCATCTGAAAAGGAAAGTCACATCATAGAGTAAGCTATGATGAAGGGGTATTTCTTGCTTAAAATTTTCTTTGAAATGTGCAATGACATGAACATTATGGCCACGAAATGTGTATAGAAGAAAGAAAAGAGGGGCAAGTTTGAGTCTTAGGAGATCATTCTGTCTTTGGGTGTTGAGGAATGGATGTTTTTATGTCCTTTTAAGGTAAAATATTTTGTCCTACTCATCTCCTATTCTTAGGACCCCTTAAATTTGTCCCAGTGGTGTAGTAACACAACGGGCACAACTAGCACTTGATTAATTAAACCACTTGACACTTGACTTAGTTCTTCGTTTGTCCGAAAACACTGAGATGGAGGTTCCTGGAGGACCGGACAGGATCTCTCTATGACCTGGATCCCCATTAATGGTCCTCTAACCTTCTCTGCCCTTCTCTGGCAGCGTTTCCAGTCAGACTTCTTTTAAAGTATGCCACAGTACATTCTTCCAGTCCTCTGCCAAACTGAGCGAACATCAATCTTAGATCACTGTGATGTCCTCTACACCTTCGCCGGAGTCTTTCTCCTTGAGCCGGCGTCTGGACGGCCCAACCACACACATCTACTAATCAAAGCGGGCTCTGGAGCGGCATCTCCTCAAAGTGCAAGAGAGACATTGGTAAATGACGGTTAAAGGAAGCATTTATCTTTTCTCTGCAATAAGCTGCAGAGACTCGAGAGCGTCGTGTCGGTCTCGGCTTGCGTGCGCGAGTGCGGACTGTACGAGAACCGGCATGGCGGACACGAGCGCTATGATTAATGGCTCAATTTCCTCTCCCACTTTTTAAAGTGGATTGTCAATTTGCTCTCTGTGATTTGGTGACGTCTCATCTACTGAGTGGGTGGAGAGACAATGTAAAAGATTGTGGATGAGCAGTTTGATTATGATTATTGAGATGACAGCGAGACTCTACGGAGGACTTCATTGCTTTCTTGCTGCTGACCTTGGGAGGAAAGAGAAAGACACTTCCATTGGACTTCCATTTCAATCTCGGTGGCTTGTGTGCCTCCGTCTCATCTTAAACAGTTTGAAATAGTTCATATTTTTTTAAATGTGTTTGATGGAAGTCTCTCTGCTCATCGATATGTAGCATACATGCATGTCTCTTCGCACTTAGACATTCCTTAGCCTGCCCTTAAGGAACCCTACAGTTGTGAACCCTGGTGTGCGCAGAACGGAGCTGACTGCACCACTTTGTAACGTCTGCCGCTTGATAATGTCTGAGTGTTGGTTTAAGCACATTCGGCGCAGTTCAGCGGGGTACGCTCTGACTAATATTCATTTCGGAAACTGCCAGCCATCAATGTAACGCAGGTTTTAAGGGTACCTGTGGGGACCATGGCAGGAACCAAGTGTGATGGAGTCTTACGCTAATGAATCAGGGCACGTATTCAAAAAGGATCTGTCGTGCAAAATTTTCTTCACCCCGCAGCAAATTGTGGAGGAGAGTATTTTCAGCAGAATGAGGACTCTCTCCGGTTTTCTTCACGGTGCCACAGGGAGCAGTTTGGGCTTAAAGTGCATTCGAGCTCAGTCAAATGAGAGTCAGTTTTAGGATGACCCTCAGCAGAACTCCAAGGCCTCCATTTCAGCCTAAATTAGAAACTTAATATGAATTACGCAGAGATTCGAGATATAAGATCACATTTTACAAGCAATGTATTAGGGATGGGCAGTCTTTGTCAGATTATTCAATTCAAATGGTCAAAGTTATGCTCTTCTGGCAGTGTACTGTATTCATCTTAATAAGTTTTAATATTTATTTAACATATTGCAATTTTAATATGGCATAATTCTATAAAAATGTTTTAAAACCAATTAAAACCCTGCTTTATATGCCGTTTTGGAGCACATGTGGTGAATCAAACCGCAAAGTACCGCCAAAAAGTCATGCTGTAACCAATCTAACAATTACAAACAAAGCCTTATGTGATGTTTTCGTGATTGATCATTGCTGTCACTTCTGATGCCCATCCCTAGCTTTTTTAAATGATTTCAGTCATTGGTATATTGCATTACCACACCACTTATCTAGTAGCAGATGATTTTTTGGGGGATGTAATTGCCATTTTTGCCTTGACTAATTCTAGAGTGTTTCCCATGGCCTAACAACAAAAGACACCCCTCAGCTCAAGTGGGCCGGCTTGATCACTTAAACAAAGTGCCTCATCAAAAAGCGACTGACACTTTGAATTAATAGCTTGAGTAATTGAACTCGATAGTCGTTGCGCCTTTTTCACAAGCTCGACGTTGATGCGAAATCCACACGTTTTCCATCGCGTATGTTTTGCGGCTTGAACGCCTCCCTTAAATAAACCTGTCAGAGAGTCATATTGTTCACGACTTCTTTTCTTTCATACTGGGAACAACAGAAGGAGACGGATGGCAGGCCTGGCCTTTTGAAACAGGTAGCAGGATTTGCTCATGTCTTCCTTTGGTGTTGAATTGTTAGAAGTGTTTCAAAGATCATTTTCACAGGAGGCCGATTTGCATTTCATAAAGTTTAGCAACAAGCATTCAAGACATAAGCCAGAGAGAGAGAGAGAAAAGGAGAGAGAGAGAGATGCATTGTCTGGAAGGTAGACACTTCAGTTCGTCTGGAACGCTGGCTCTTTCTCACACGCCTCTCTTGACTCCCGTTTACCCCCTACTATAGTTTAAAGAGCGCTTTGAGGAGTTTCACATTTTTCGGCTCTTGAGTGGCAAACTTAGAGGCGCTCATTGGTAGTCTGAGTGAGGCGTCGACGCCGCCCTTCAGGTTAACTGCAGGTTAGGAAAAGAGCCGCCTGGAGCAGGTTCGCTAGAAACCGAACGGCTGGCCCCCGAGGGTTCGCGGGAAGTCAGAGGGAGGGGGAACGGGAGAAACGAAGGAACGGGGAAGGGATGTTCTCCTGCAGAATGCTGAAGCCCCGAGGCCTTTATCTTCATTTCAATGCAAAATGACTTTGTCATATAATCTCTTTAGTGACTACAGCTCTGAGTTAGGAGCACGGAACAGAGGAATAATAAGGCAATGAGAGCAAAGAGGGTGGGAGGAGTGCTGTGAAAGTATATGGAGCACAAAAAAGCAAGCTTATCGGAAAAAGAGGGAAACTACTTTGAGATGGGACGGCGAAGACGAGTGAGCTGCTGGGAATTGCTCCTTTATGAACAGAATTTGACAAAGGCCCGACTCCCCGATGCTCGGTATCTGTCTTGTTGCTTGTTTGCCAAATTACAGCGGGTCATTGTTTTTCATTCAGTCCATCAGCGGCAGTGCCAGGACACTCCCAGGGTCCCAGCGTAACAAACAATCAGACAGTGAGAATAGAGGTCCCCAGCCCAACGGTAAACAGGATAACAAAGAAGTGTGTGTTGCGGTCACATAAGATGATGGAACGCTTTAAGAAGATATCACAGAAAACGGTGAAGGTGGCCATTGAAGTGGCTGGCACATTACTTAGACTTTTTAAATGTTCAGACAAAAACAGACAAGCCAACATTTGATTTGGCGAACCTTCCTTTCTGGTTAAAGGAATAGTTCGCCCAAAAAATTCATCTCGGCCGCGTTTACACTGCAGGTCTTGATGCCCAACGACCCGCTTATTTTAAAAGTGACCCATATATGATATCTGCATTTACATTGGTGGAACGAACAAAAAACTTTATGATATCAAGAAATCAATTTTAATAGTACAGTGAGTTTCATTTATTGACATGGAATTTATAGGGGGAAAAAATGTATGCAATAGTTTCACCCATATATCAAAATTATTATATAGTACACATTCTTCTAGACAGTAATTATGATATACACAGATCTGCTATAAAAGTTAGTGTGTGCTAACGGTCTGGTGGTAGAACTTTTGTCAAGCATGTCAGAGGTTCCGGGTTCGAATCTGCCATCGTATATGTTATTTATTTATTTTATTTTTCTCATTAAAACCAAATGTGTCCATCAGTGATTGTATATCAAGAGCAGGACATGTTTGTGTGCATTTTATTTTGGAACGAATACAATTTCACTGGAACGAACAGCGGGTCTGTGCACGAGCGTCAACGAGCACTCAGGATGATTTCAAGAGCAATTTCAGCTCCAGATCGCCTCTTATTTAGCACAAACAAACTAAATTAATAATCTGCTTGTCAACTAGAGTTTCTAGAGTAATTTGTTGTATCTTTTCTGCAAAATGTTTCAAAATGTCATGACATATGACTCGCACTGTTAGGGGAATATCCGATCTGTTCTCCTACATGGCAGGCACAAATGTTCGTATCAGATTTATTTCCACATATGAATGAGGCCTGAAACCGATCTGAGAATGTCAGAATCCATGTGCTTTTTTCCTGCTTACACATTCATGGGATCTGTGGCACATGGGAGGAGAAAATCGGAATTGGGTCACTTAAAACATGCAGAGTAAATGCAGAGTCTGTCATCATTTACTTACTTTCATATCATTCCAAACCTGAGTCTATTTTTTCTGTATGAAAAAAAAAGTAACATCAATGAGGATTGTTGTTTGCAATTCTTCAAAATATGTGTTCCACCAAACTACATATTACAGAATGTTCATTTTCACAATATGAATTTCATCTAATTTCAACCCTTTAAAGACTGTTTCGCCAATCATGATTAACTAGTTAGGTCTTCACCGACCCGAATCTATATCTAACACGGATATATAAAATATAAAACTCTCCTGATATTAGAGTAACCATTACAGAAGAATAAAATAAAGCATATTTTGTTAACTTTTGGAGCTTGTAAGGGTTTAGTTTGACAGATGTTTTAACATCATCGCTGTCCTCGTCAGAGCATCTGGCACATATTCGCCATCTTAAACATATTATCAAAACTAACATTTCTGACATCTTCAAAATCAACATTTTGATCACAAACCGCTTCTTCACCAGATCCACCATCAAGTGACATATTTTGACTTCCTCTGCAGTAACTCAGTGAGAGACTGTTTCAAGTTTTGCTGAGGATGCTTCCCATTCTTTTGTTTTCTGCCTGCTGTAACTATGAGTGAAACATCACGTCAGCATTGTGTATCATTGCCGCCTTGTGGAATAAAGGTAAAAGAGGTGACAATGGTGTTTATGAGCACGTCCTCTTTCCTCTTGGATCTCTAATGCATTACTCATTTCTCCTTTGTAAGGCCCATCCCTTCCCTCTTTGCCTTCAATAATGAGGGTAGCAGGGTTAAATTGGCACTGCACAAGTTGGCTTCTCTAAATTGAAACCAAAAGAGAACATTGCCAGTTGTGTTCCAATACACTTCCCTGGGCCTTCTGCCTGTTTTCAGAGCCGAGCCAAGAGAGCATATGGCCGCATGTAGATACACAGCGAATCGTTCGCGTGACTGTCAGCCGAACACTCTACCCTCCGCCCCGTTGTGACGAGCGTCCTGATGTATCTGTCCTGCAGACGTGCGCCACTTGTTACCCAAATCCTTCTCTTTAGCCACATTCTACTTCATGTGCAAACAACTGTGCTGTTAACATATATGTGACGTACATTTTCTCACTCATTCTCCTCACGCTTTGCTAAAATGAGCCCACTGGTGCATTAAATGAGATCGGTCTTTCAACTGATCAGGCACAAGTAACTCATGTGCACGTGGATGTTGTCTTAAACGCTCCAGTGGTGGTTGCACAGCTCTAGGATGCAGGATCTGCCACTTGTCAGAGGAGTTGATAGTCGATATGGCATTCTGATTGGCTGTAGGGCTCGAGAGGCAATTCGGCCCTTGTGGCTGTGTAATCTGGCTCCTGGCAGCTGCTCAGCAGGCAGTCTGAACACTTTACGAATACCCCGGAGCGACAGATGAACGATGGTCATCGCCGGGTCATCTAGAAACATCCGCGGCTCTTGTATCTCGGCATGGAGACGGACGGGTTACTCATACTAATGCCCAAGACCACTTTTCACTAGATCATGTTCTCGGACAACACTCACTAAGTTTATACTACAGTGTTTTGTGGTGTTTAAATGGAGTACTCTAGTTTTATAAGAGCTGTAGAGGAAAGCTTGTCAATTTTACAGCACCTGAGAGAGAGTAAAACTCAGTCGCAATGATTTGGTTTTAGTACATTTAATAGATCTGATAACATCAAGGACAACATGTAACCTGGAATATCTATCTATCTATCTATCTATCTATCTATCTATCTATCTATCTATCTATCTATCTATCTATCTATCTATCTATCTATCTGTCTGTCTGTCTGTCTGTCTGTCTGTCTGTCTGTCTGTCTGTCTGTCTGTCTGTCTGTCTGTCTGTCTGACTGTCTTTCTGTCTGTCTGTCTGTCTGTCTGTCTGTCTGTCTGTCTGTCTGTCTGTCTCCCATTCTATCTATAGTCCAATCGGGTCTGTCTGACAGAATTGCACATAACACTGGGGTTTTCATGATGGCTCAGGGTATTTCCAAGAAGACAGTACATGGTACTTTTTGGTAGTTTTTTGTTTTTTATGTTGTAAGAATGTGTGCTGACTAACGCCGGCTTTATATGGCAGCGCAGAAGCAGTGCGTATGGAGAGGGGGAGCTGAACCACGGCTTGTGTAATGCAAATATCGTCCATTCTGTCTCTTTTCCGGTGTTCTCCTCCGAACCCCTATCTGTCTCGTGCTTTGATTTATGAAGGCCAGCATATACACTGCAAAAATGCTCTTCTTACTTAGTCATTTTGTCTTGTTTCTAGTCTAAATATCTTCAAATTCTTGAATTAAGATGCATTTATCAAGATTATTATTATTATTTTTCACACCCCATTGTCAGATAGTTTTGCTTGTTTTAAGCAAAAACTCACTTCATTTAGATTTTTTTTCCCCCAGAAAACAGGCAAAAATATCTTAATTAATTTACTAGATAAGTAAAATGACATTTGATTTTTTTTTTTTTTAGATATTTGGACTGAAAACAAGAAAAAAATACTAAATAATAAGAGCATTTTTTTGCAGTGTGTCTGCTGAGAATGCGACTGGGGTTCCCTCTGTCCCAAACACACATGCATATAACATGCTGTATATGGGTTGTTTCCATGATAAACGTAACCTTAAAGTGAAGATATGCCTCTAGGTTTAATCATTTGAAGTTTGGGCAAAAAAATGTTTTTGTGTATTTTTTTTTTTTTTTTTTTTCACAGCACAGGATGTCATATGGTGATTGTGAAACACACGGAACACTTCACTACATGATTTCATGGTGAAGTTTGTTATTTGTCATGTTAACCAGGTCAATTTTCATCAAGAACTATGCACTGTGGCTTTAATTCAGCGTGCTGCGTGCAATAAAAAAATGCGCTGCTTACTCGTACAGTGTGAAACCGGCCTAAGAATTATATTTTCTCTCCTTAAATGAGAAAATAAAGCTTGTCCTAACTGATATCCTTGTTGACGAGCATTGTAATGTTATTGAACTAGACAATTAGCATATTTAAAGGTGCACTATGTAGTATTTTTGCAGTAAAATATCCAAAAACCACTAGGCCAGTGTTATATATTTTGTTCAGTTGAGTACTTACAATATCCCAGATGTTTCCAACTATTTTTAAATTGTGAGAAAATTGCTATTTTAACTAAGGACAGGGACATTTCAGCATTGCGTTTGAGGGAGTCGCCTGTCAATGGCGTCATATCTGCGTTACCCTCGGTTTTATTCTGCAGAAACGCTTTACTCTTAGCAGTGTGAACATGTCACAGCAACGCTGAGCGAACACATAGAGGAACGTCCTAACATCATTTTAAACACACTTAAATGTATCTAATATGATAAACAGAGCTGCTTTACCTTATAATCTGTCCCGTCCCGTCATAATAAAAGTCCCGGTGCTCGCGAGCCGTGTGTTTGTGTAACAATCACTCCAGCGGCCGTGCTCAGCTCCACAACACTCGGTCCTGCTCTGCTTTACACTACAGTAACGTTAATAACCGCATCCATCAACATGATTTCTGCCCGAGTCCTATTTTCCACCGGCTGTGAGGTGAAGACCACACGTCCCAAGATGCTGCGCTCACACTTGGCGTCATCAAAATACGCCTTTGTTTAGAATAGGCGCCCTCCAGTGGACGGAAAGTTGCATAGTGCACCTTTAAACAGTTTTAGACAGTAAAAAGATACACAATCTAAAAAATATTTCTTTATGTGGTCTTTTGCAGGAGATAGCAGCCTACTTGATAACGTTTGAAAAACATGAAGAGTGGCTGACGACGTCCCCCAAAACCAGGTAAGATGACACGCTGCATTTCCTTGCTTTATAAGGTGTGTTACCTGAAAAGCAGAGAGGTACATTTCAGTGCAGCTACCACATTTTGTGGGCATGTGCAGACAGATAATGGAATATTCATGACTATTTATAATGCAAGATGTGGCCAGGTCTATTAGCTTAATGCTGTCTTTGCTCACCAATGCCATTAATGTGGGTGGTAATGTGGTGAGATCGTAGAACATCACCCTACGGTGATAAGGGCTCAGCACGAAATTTACAGAGTTACTTGATTTAAGGAGCAGCGATAATGAAAAAGCTTTTTACTTTTAATGCCAGTTTCTTTACCTATCCAGAGAGACAACAGCTGTGATATGATGATGAATGCAAATTAAGATAATATGTGGTTATATATGTAGCACACGTCAAGAGCGACCAAACAGCACATCGATTCATTCTAAACTCTGACGTTCCAAATGTTTTCAATGGAGTTTATTTTCTATAAAAGGCCATGCAATTAAATTTAATCGTGACATAAGGAACTTGCGAGTAAAGGCGAAAATATCCAACGGTATCAAAGAGAGCAATTTTGCATGCTTATCTGCAGTGGTCCAGAAAGATACGTTTGGATTTATTCATAAACAGAAAACTGTGAAAAGAGCAAGGGTTTGTATGAGAGGCAAATCAAGGGAAAGGGAAAACGTGGGCAGACAATCACCGCGGGGTTTCGGGTTCAAGAGCTGTTTACATGGCCAGAGGTTACCTGGCCAGCATCTGGACCTGTCATTCATCGAACACGCACACACACTCACACACACACACACACTGAATACGAGCTGAGCACGCAGCCGGTCGAGTGTTTTAGAAGCAGCCTCGTTTTCTTGCGTAACGGTATTTAGTGACTCAGCTCTGACATCAGATTTCAAATGACTCATAAGATACGTTTTGATTTGTTTGTGTTTTATGTAGGCACACAGACACATACACGGTGCCCCCAAAATATATTTTAGGAATTAAGCTGCACATCAAAATGTCTGTGTGTCATCGCATTAGATAACAAAATATCAAACATCCTTTATTTGGAAGAAAGGAGCACAAGCATACTTCTCAAGCACAACAAAAAAAACGATTTATACACCCGGAAAAGTGCGTTTTTGTATCCGGATGTGTGGAGATTTTTTAGCCTTTACACCGTTCCAATGCTTGCCCTTTCTGAATGAGCTCACAAACACATCGGACGTATTACTTTTCTGTCACATACCAATTTATAAAATCGTGACACATAATTATTTTAGACCCTTTTTAGGGTCACTTTACAACAACATAAGGTAGGTTTATCATTTTAAATAGATGATATATTGCACAATAAGCTAAAAGCATGTTACTGTAAATGTTTATAGTCAGTTAGATTGTGTAAAATTTCTCTCATGCTCACCTATGCTTAAAAAAATACAATAAAAACTAATATTGTGACATATTATTACAATATAAAATAACTTTACTATTTGAATATGTTTTAAAATGTAATATAGTCCTATTTTTCTCCAGAAATCATTCTAATATGCTGATTTGCGAGAAGCATTTCTGATTATTATCCATAGGGAAAACCGTCAATCAGTTTTTTTTCAGGATTCACTTTCACGATTTTACTTCTGATCTGTTCAGTGCGCTAAATTAAAGTATTTTGAACAATGATGTATGCTTTTAGAGATATTAGGTGTGCCCCCGTTATGTGGGTCATATGAGAAAACTGCATTCAAATTAGAGCTTAACGCTGAAGCGTTAATGATATGATCGCAGTGTGTGACAGCGGCAGGACGCAGAGCAGCAGGGAAGACACTGTCGGGCAACTGTCCTCTACACACACACACACACAAACATGTAAACACAAGTGTTCCCCCTGAGTCTCACACACACATGTGCACACAGACACACACACACACAGCCCCTCGCCGCCCCCGGCCTGCCTTTACATAATGGCACTGATTTGAGTCTGTAATTTGCCATGGCTGTTTAGTGCAGCGAGTGCTTTCCTGCTCTTAATGAAGCCTGTGTGACTCCAGGCTGTCTTCAGGGGTCACAACCAGTGTGAGTTCACACTGCAAGCGACGACTGGAGATACACAGCCGACATCAGTCCTAAATGCTTACACACACACATCCATCTCGTAATATAATTAAAGCAATGAAAGCACTGCTATGATTGTGTCGTCAAATTAATTTGAAGTAAAGAGTGCTTGTGTCTCAGTAGTGACTCTTTATGAAACGATAGGTTGGCTAATTCACTAGAATGATATCTCATCTCGGGATATTCATTTGTTTTTATTGCGCTAATAAGATTTTTAAGGTCAGCTTTGATGACTTTTTGTTGTTGTTTGTCGATTCGGGCATTATTTGTTCACACGTATCTGTTGCTCTGCTGTGGATTGGGTGAGTTTACAGCTGTTCCTGCTCGGTGTATTTGTGTTTATAGACGTGTGTGTGTGTGTGTGTGTGTGTGTGTGTGTGTGTGTGTGTGTGTGTGTGTGTGTGTGTGTGTGTGTGTGTGTGTTGGGTAGGTTTAGGGGCAGGGGCAGTGTAACGGGATAGAAAATACAGTTTGTACAGTATAAAAACCATTACGCCTATGGAGAGTCCCTGTAAACCACATAGACCAACGTGTGCGTGCGTGTATGTGTGTGTGTGTGTGTGTGTGTGTGTTTGTCTGTGTGTGTGTGTGTGTGTGTGTGTGTGTGTGTGTGTGTGTGTGTGTGTGTGTGTGTGTGTGTGTGTGTGTGTGTGTGTGTGTGTGTGTGTGTGTGTGTGTGTCACTGTTTCCTTGGGTTCTGTGTTTAAGGGACCGACACTCCAGGGCCTTCAGTCAGTACAATTTTCTCCAAACATTTCGTACTTTTAATTATAAGAAATATCTGGTATAAGAATTATTCTTTAGAATTATACCAGTCATTGTATAATTATGTACAATTTATTTGTTATAAGAATTATAATTATAAAGTTCACTCATGCAGCCAGACATTGTAAATTCCGTCTTGCGGGTGGTATTTGATGTTGTTTGCTCACCCTTATATGTAAATTAACACCAATGTGGGTAACACGTAATAATAACTGCATGCTATGAATCATTAGTTAAGCATGTTAATAAGGCATTTATTTGAGTATATAACACACTAATTAACTATTACTATACATGCCTAAATAATATGTATAAATGTACTTTTAATAATAGTTTATTAATCATTTCCTTACACCTTCTAAATGATCTTATGAACCACTGACAACTCCTAAATAACTGCTTATGAATAATGTAACACTTAGAAATTTAGAAATTATAAATTGATAATTAATAAAGTATGAAAATAAAATTATTAAACAGATTATAGATATATATTAATGCTTTATTAATGATGAATTAACCATTTACTAATGGTTAACTAATGATTCATAGCATGCAGTTATTATAAAGTGTTACCAAAATATAATAGTAAACATTTAACATATTAACCTAACATGATTTGTATAATAAGTTATGAATATAACATATTTATATAATATTATGCAAATATTGTGTGTGCGTGCGTGCGTGTGTTATTTTAAAATATCTTATATATTATGATATATTAGTAAAATAATAGTATTTATATTATTTATATAACTGTTAAAATGATTAAAACTATAATTATATGATTCATTATAATATTATATTAATAAAAAACATGTATAATAACATTGTTGTTTTTATTATATTTTTAATTCAATTTTGCGATCTCGTATTAATTATGAGTCTAAAAGGAATATTAATAATATTTGTACTTCTTATTTGTTACATGTTGGGATCATTAAAATTGAATGAAAGGGTCCTTCTCTGTGAAGCAAAATGGTGTAAGATATTCAGTTTTGTTATCAGATTAACAAATTAAGTGAAGTTTATGCTGAAATAAAAAGAAAACGATTTGCCATTGGAATAAATATGAGTATTTAATTCTAGAGGGAAAACATGTTTGCTGTCAAATCAATTAATTGCCAACTAACAAAAAAGTTTTTTATTCGTTTTTAATAGGAGCTGTGTGTGTGTGTGTGTGTGGGGGGGGGGGGGTTGTGTATAATGACATGGGTATGACACAGGTATTACAAGAAGAGGGTGACTTATGAGGACATTGGCCATGTCCCCACTTTTCAAAAGTATTATAAATCATACAGGATGAGTTTTTAACAAAAAAGTAAAAATGCAGATTGTTTCCTGTGATGGGTAGGTTTAGGGGTGGTGTGTGTGTGTGTGTGTGTGTGTGTGTGTGTGTGTGTGTGTGTGTGTGTGTGTGTGTGTGTGTGTGTGTGTGTGTGTGTGTGTGTGTGTGTGTGTGTGTGTGTGTGTGTGTGTGTGTGTGTGTGTGTGTGTGTGTGCGCGTGCGTGCACTTGCATGTATCATGATGAATCTATTTAACAGCACTAGAACAAACTTTTTCTTTTCTTATCCCATTGGCTTTTTTCTTTGGTCTTCAGCATGAATATTGTTGAATTTCTGTGCGCTCTCTCTCTCTCTCTCTCTCTCTCTCTCTCTCTCTCTCTCTCTCTCTCTCTCTCTCTCTCTCTCTCTCTCTCTCTCTCTCTCTCTCTCTCTCTCTCTCTCTCTCTCTCTCTCTCTCTCTCTCTCTCTCTCTCTCTCTCTCCTCCCTCTCTCTCTTAAGAGCAGAACATAAAGGGCCCTTTTCCTTCAAAACAATGATGTCTGAGGAATACCAATGTGTGCCCGCTGCCGTTTTGTCAAAGTTTAATTTGGCTGATCTGCTTTGTGTCATGTGTCTCTCCTCTCTTCCGCAAGGGGAGTGCATCTGAGGTCGTAATTAAACACCACAAGCTCATTCATGTGCAAACGCACCCAGGGCTCTTTGAAACCGAAGCGTTGGAGGAAAGACCAAGGAGAAAATTGATAAACAGAGGGAAAGTAAAGCAGGGATGAGGCAGAGGAGAAAGCGTCCGCTCGTCTCCAGGAGTTCATGTTTCCTGCTCGAGTTGTAGTGGACTTTGTAGGCCAGTGAACCGAGAAGACCCGCCTGTACCGCGGTGAATTTTAAACACAACTAGAATAGAAAGCGTGTGTGTCGAACGGACCTTCGTTTGTAAATTCTCCCCGGTTGTTCTTAAAGGTACGTAATCGACCAATTAAAGCGCTAATGATCCATATCAGTTTATCATCAGAGTTGATAAACATGAAAGTCGAGTGAATTGATCCATGGCAGAAGTTTGATTGGGCAGAGGGACACACAAACACAACCCACACAAATACACACACACACATATATTGTGAGTCAGCATGTGTTTTATCTGACTTTCAGCCAGGAGAGAGATAGAGAGCGAGATTGATCTGCTCTCTCTATGTGATGTACACACCTACTGGCAGCTCCAGACACAAACAGAATATATTCAATATACCGACACACTGTACTTGACTGCGGTGATAGTCTAAAGACTGCCTTACACTTCATCTTCTGCTTTGTTTTATCACACTTGTCCATTGGTGCAAAGTCAGATGAGCTGAGCGGACATTTTCAATTCATTCTCAATGGGTGCCGAGCAGCAGGGGATTGTGGGATTGACAGCGCCGGCAAGCAAGCGATGAGAGTGTCAGGAAGTTGGGAAATGTTTTACTTCGCAGTCATTGTGATGAAAGGGTCATTTCAGCGC
Source organism: Pseudorasbora parva (assembly GCF_024679245.1). Taxonomy (NCBI): domain Eukaryota; kingdom Metazoa; phylum Chordata; class Actinopteri; order Cypriniformes; family Gobionidae; genus Pseudorasbora; species Pseudorasbora parva. The sequence continues at coordinate 36,388,471 of NC_090193.1, forward strand.
TTAAATCACATCGTTAAATATTACTATGCATATAGATTTCACATTTATTTTGGACTCTTTCAGTGTATTACTGTGCATTTGGGCCTCAAATAGAAGCCAGTTATCTGAATTACAACTGAGACAGATAGACACACGTCAGCACGATTGCACGCGTCCCTGCCAAACGCAAAAATATGGCCAAACGCAAATCATCATGCAAATGAGGTATGTGTTGCATTCTCAGTGCTGCCACAAGGGGCGCTTGTCACACTTATTTACTTATTAAAGGGTTAGTTCACCCAAAAATGAACTTGAGGTCATTAATGACTCACCCTAATGTTGTTCCACACCTCCGTTCATCATCAGAACACAGTTTAATATATTTTATATTTTAAAAATATATTAAACTGTATAGTTTTGGTTACATCTTAAACCAAAACTAGCAAAAACTATGACTTTATTCAGCATTGTCTCAAATAGAGATTCAAACGGTTATGAATCAGCGGATTGATTCATGATTCGGATCACCAAGGTCACGTTGACACGCGATCCGATTCATTGATCGATTCACTGATTCGTGACCGTTTGAATCTTTATTTGAGGTTTGAAAACAACCGCGGAAGAGAAGACAATGCTGAATAAAGTCGTAGTTTTGGTGATTTTGGGACCAAAATGTATTTTCGATGCTTCAAGAGATTCTAATGAACTAACTGATGTCACATATGGACTACTGTGATGATGTTTTTATTCCCTTTCTGGACATGGACAGTATAGTGTGCATACACTTGCATACGCTCTCAGACTAAATATAAAATATCTTAAACTGTGTTCTGAAGATGAACGGAGGTCTTACGGGTGTGGAACGACATTAGGGAGAGGAGTTAATGACATCAATTTCATTTTTGGGTGAACTAACCCTTTCATGTAGATCATGTTTCTGACTTTACACTTTTTATTTACATTCACGTTCTTAGCAGAAAACATCTTACATTGCATTAACCCTATAAAGCTACTGTATCATATTTGATATGCACATTTCTAATGCATGTTTGCTGTGAAAGCTTGAAAAAGGTACATGTATGAAAAAACATTTCAAGATGAACATTAACTGAAGCAAGACTGAAGCAACTTATATATACTTAGATATACAGTATATACTGCCGTTCAAAAGTTTGGGATCCGTAATGATTCTGTAAATTCAGCTTTGATCACAGGAATCAATTACATTTTAAAATAGATTCAAATAGAAAATATTTCTCAATATTTGTGTTTTCTATGAATACAGCTCTGGAAATTAAGAGACCACTTAACATTGATTTCTCAATTTATATATAAATCCAGCTTTGGTGACTTATTTTAAAAACACTAAAAATCTTACAGAACCCAAACTTTTGAATGGCGGTGTATATATTAGAAAAGTATCAATTATGGTTCATCAGGCTTTTAAAGAATTAATTAATCTCAATTGTCATTGCAGAACTTTGATCATTAAACTAAGCATTTCAATATTGTCTTAAGACATTATTGGTAGATATAGAGTGACGACTGATATTTACTTTATGTAAGTAGTCTGCTGTTATAACGATCGCATAGATTTTCATAATTCAGAATTTTATCTGGCTTTTTGGACATAAATATCAGCAACTGTATCAAGTTGCATATTTTTCTCAGTTTGGGCCACAGAAGTATCTTCTCCTATGAGCAATGAAAGCCTGATATATCAAATATTATAGTCAACATTTGTTTTTAACCTAAATGTTCAATAAGCTGTTGCGTGCGTTACCTTGGATTCAGACCTATATGACCTTGCTGTTGCTAGCGGCATGCTTTGCTGTTTGAGCTTCAGGAATTCTTTAGTTTGTTATTCAAGTACCGAGGTGAGAATTTCTCAGACCTGTAGCCTTGTGGTCAGTGTGTGTCCATTACATGATTGAGATTTGGTGCTCATGCAGACGGTGTGAGTTTGAAGCAGGTCTGGGTATGGTCTGCACAGCAGGGGATGATCTGTGATGGACATGGAGACGCTTTACTTGAAATGCACAAACACAACCGTCGCGAGATGTTTTGACAAGCGGCGTAATGAAATAATATTGATATGGTCCAGTTATTTTCATCACACATATAGCGAATAAAGAAGCTCTGTTAGTGCTCACACACTCATCGGTTTCTCTTTGATGCCCATCTCTTGTTTGAGTGCCTTCCCATAATCCCGAATGAGCAGTTTGTCGGACATGCCTTTTATTAAAACACCAAAATAACAACTGTGAGCTTTGAAGGTTTCATCGAACATAGCGCTCTATTCCTCCAGGAAATAAACAACCACTTTTCACACAGCAAACAGACGTGTGTGTGTGTGTGTGTGTGTGTGTGTGTGTGTGTGTGTGTGCGTGCGTGCGTGCGTGCGTGTGTGTGTGTTTGTCTGTGTCTCTGTGTGTGTGGGGGCATGTTTTTCTGACATATGAGGACACAAATGTGTATAATGACATGGGTATGACACAGGTATTACAAGGATAGGGTGAAATATGAGGACATTGGCCATGTCCCCACTTTTCAAAATGCTTATAAATCATACAGGATGAGTTTTTTTTAGAAAGCAAAAATGCAGAATGTTTCCTGTGATGGGTAGGTTTAGGGGCAGGGGCAGTGTAAGGGGATAGAAAATACGGTTTGTACAGTAAAAACCATTATGCCTATTGAATGTCCTCGTGTGTGTGTGTGTGTGTGTGTGTGTGTGTGTGTGTGTGTGTGTGTGTGTGTGTGTGTGTGTGTGTGTGTGTGTGTGTGTGTGTGTCCGTGTGTGTGTGTGTCCGTGTGTGTGTGTGTCCGTGTGTGTGTGTGTCCGTGTCCGTGTGTGTGTGTGTGTGTGTGTGTGTGAGAGAGAGAGAGAGAGAGAGAGAGAGAGAGAGAGAGAGAGAGAGAGAGAGAGAGAGAGAGAGAGAGCAAGAGAGCAGATCTTGGAGATGTAGGCAGTGGTGATACATACACTGAGTGTGTGTGTGTGTGTCGCGTGCCTGCCATAATGAATTGCGCGATGTGCCGTCTCTCAGACAGTACGTCAGCTCCTCTGGCTCTTCCCGCTAGTGCTGCATGTGTTGGCTCGCTGCAGCGGCAGACAGACTCTCTGCTCTGCACTAATGCTTTCTGGCAAGACACTGGGCATTTATTAATGCAGGGGGGGAATCGTGTGTGTGTGTGTGTGTGTGTGTGTGTGTGTGTGTGTGTGTGTGTGTGTGTGTGTGTGTGTGTGTGTGTGTGTGTGTGTGTGTGTGTGTGTGTGTGTGTGTGTGTGTGTGTGTGTGTGTGTGTGTGTGTGTAAATGTTTGCATTAGTGTTGTCACTGTTCAGTAGTTGATACCAAGAGCAGTGATACGTCCTGGTTCTTAATATCAATTTTAATTCCATAAAAAGGATAAATAGCTGTTGCAGCACAATGCATATGGGGATGGTGCGTGTGTGTGCTTGTGTGTGTGTGTGTGTGTGTGTGTGTGTGTGTTTGTGACAAGAGGACATAAATGTGTATTATGCATGGGTATGACATAGGTATTACAAGGAGAGGGTGAAATATGAGGACATTGGCCATGTTCCCACTTTTCAAAATGCTTATAAATCATACAGGAGGAGTTTTTTTGAAAATGTAAAAATGCAGAATGTTTCCTGTGATGGGTAGGTTTAGCGGCAGGGGCAGTGTAGGGGGATAGAAAATACGGTTTGTACAGTATAAAAACCATTACGCCTAACAATTTTAGTTTATTGAAATAAAAAAATTGAGTTGATACAATGAAGGAAATTGGAACTCTAAATATTTGATTATTTGACTAATAAATTTGATACATCATGACAATAGCACAATTTCGCATGTTTCACTGCGTCTCCACAAATAAAACACACAATTACCCAATATACTTACAAAATCTTTTAAAAATATTTGAATAAAGGTTGTCAATGCTCAAAAATTTGTATTGTATTAAATCTAAAAATAAGTTTAAGTCTTAAAATTTAAGGCAACCAGGTAACTTGTCTTTTTTAAATATTTTTTTACAGTGTCCCCACATTTCACAACGTGTGTGTGTGTGTGTGTGTGTGTGTGTGTGTGTGTGTGTGTGTGTGTGTGTGTGTGTGTGTGTGTGTGTGTGTGTGTGTGTGTGTGTGTGTGTGTGTGCTTGCTGAGGGTGATGGGCCTGAGTGAAGCGGTCCGTCCGAGAGGTAGTTGAGCAAGATGAAACGAGAGGGGTCTGGGAAGTGGCAACATGTCAATATGAAATAGAGAGAGAGAGAAAGAGACAGGAGCCGGAGGAGAGCAGCGAGAGATGATGGATGAGAGACGCCGCGTAGGACGCACTGAACCATACGGGAAGAGCAGAGGAAGAAATCTGACGGAATTGGAAAAGAGAAAACACAGCAAGCAGAAGATATGTGAAGGATGAGCGCGCGCTGACGAGTCTGTGTGGTCCGGGAACACACCATTGACCAGCGAGAGATTCCCGCCTCTATAAAACATACAACACACCGAACTCAAGTTGTGGGTGTTGGGTTGGCGTGTGTTTTTTGACAGTGGTTGGTCATAGTACATCTTTTGATTTTGAGTGCCGGGTGACCTGATTCTGTCGGCCCCGAGCTCATGAATAATCCAAAACAAACCATCATAAACAAACACATTAATGCATTCTGCCATACGCAGTACACAGCCTTGAATGTGTGCGTCATCAGATCTTGTGTTGGGTCTAGCACACGGATAGTCGCAGTTTAGACTGGTCAAGTTTTCAAATATTTTCTCCACTCTTGAAGTACTAAACATTCAAATGATGCCCAAAACACACAATCATGAGAATGCAAACACCTTTAGTACACGTTCTCAGCGAGGGGCGTTGCTGTGAGTTTCAGCACAAATCCTCCTCTTTTACACTCAGTTTTCCCTTTCATTTGAAGTACAGTTATTAAACACAACAGTTTGATCAGAATTTGTCTGACTAGCTTAGTTATAGTTCATTTAATGGTATCCTATCTACCTGAATAATTACACATTTGGATTAATACAGAGTTTCCCAAACTTGGGTTTATGAGGGTGTTCGTGTGAAAAAGTTAATCATTCATTTAAATCATAAAAATGTCAAACTAAAATAAATCATTTTAAAATAACTTAAAATACTACATAAAAAGAGATTTATTAGTTTACCCCGTCATGTGCCAACTGTGAGCATGCAAAAGTGTTTTTAAATTGTTTAAATGTTAAAGGTGCAGTGTGTACATTTTAGAGGTGAGGTTTGTGATTTGCAACTGCTCACCCCTCCCTTTCGAAGCACATACACTCTTAGAAGAAAAGGTTCTATATAGAACCTTAAAAGGTTCTATCGGTGCTACATATTTGGAACTCCTAAAAGGTTCTATATAGACCCTTTTACAGCCCACGTGATCAAATAGTTGCGTGCGCATTTTGGCAACGGAAGTGGTTTTGTTCCCCAGTGGTTCTAACGTGTTAGCAACTCCGAAAGTTTATCAAAACGGTTTCCTAGGATCAAAATGTCTGGCTGTTGCGTTTCGGTTTCATCATATCAATAATCACAGTACTTATCAATTTCATTTGTAATGATTTTATTAATAGTTTAATTGCAAAATAACCATCTGAGAAATGTATGCAAGCAACATAGTTGCTATCAAAGTACTATAGCATTACAAAATTCATCTTTAAACAGAAGTGTGTCGACACATACAAATCAATAACAACATAAAATGTAAGGAAAAGGATAAATGTATGTCTGTGTGAAGAATAAGAATAAATGTAGAAAATTGTATCGGACATTCTGTACATGCCTACAGACAACGTATTCATAAGCATCCAGTGATTTACAGTCTTGTTCAAAATAATAGCAGTACAATGTGACTAACCAGAATAACCAAGGTTTTTTGTATATTTTTTATTGCTACGTGGCAAACAAGTTACCAGTAGGTTCAGTAGATTCTCAGAAAACAAACAAGACCCAGCATTCATGATATGCACGCTCTTAAGGCTGTGCAATTGGGCAATTAGTTGAAAGGGGTGTGTTCAAAAAAATAGCAGTCTGGCATTCAATCACTGAGGTCATCAATTTTGTGAAGAAACAGGTGTGAATCAGGTGGCCCCTATTTAAGGATGAAGCCAACACTTGTTGAACATGCATTTGAAAGCTGAGGAAAATGGGTCGTTCAAGACATTGTTCAGAAGAACAGCGTACTTTGATTAAAAAGTTGATTAGAGAGGGGAAAACCTATAAAGAGGTGCAAAAAATGATAGGCTGTTCAGCTAAAATGATCTCCAATGCCTTAAAATGGAGAGCAAAACCAGAGAGACGTGGAAGAAAACGGAAGACAACCATCAAAATGGATAGAAGAATAACCAGAATGGCAAAGGCTCAGCCAATGATCACCTCCAGGATGATCAAAGACAGTCTGGAGTTACCTGTAAGTACTGTGACAGTTAGAAGACGTCTGTGTGAAGCTAATCTATTTTCAAGAATCCCCCGCAAAGTCCCTCTGTTAAAAAAAAGGCATGTGCAGAAGAGGTTACAATTTGCCAAAGAACACATCAACTGGCCTAAAGAGAAATGGAGGAACATTTTGTGGACTGATGAGAGTAAAATTGTTCTTTTTGGGTCCAAGTGCCACAGGCAGTTTGTGAGACGACCCCCAAACTCTGAATTCAAGCCACAGTACACAGTGAAGACAGTGAAGCATGGAGGTGCAAGCATCATGATATGGGCATGTTTCTCCTACTATGGTGTTGGGCCTATTTATCGCATACCAGGGATCATGGATCAGTTTGCATATGTTAAAATACTTGAAGAGGTCATGTTGCCCTATGCTGAAGAGGACATGCCCTTGAAACGGTTGTTTCAACAAGACAATGACCCAAAACACACTAGTAAACGGGCAAAGTCTTGGTTCCAAACCAACAAAATTAATGTTATGGAGTGGCCAGCCCAATCTCCAGACCTTAATCCAATTGAGAACTTGTGGGGTGATATCAAAAATGCTGTTTCTGAAGCAAAACCAAGAAATGTGAATGAATTGTGGAATGTTGTTAAAGAATCATGGAGTGGAATAACAGCTGAGAGGTGCCACAAGTTGGTTGACTCCATGCCACACAGATGTCAAGCAGTTTTAAAAAGCTGTGGTCATACAACTAAATATTAGTTTAGTGATTCACAGGATTGCTAAATCCCAGAAAAAAAAAATGTTTGTACAAAATAGTTTTGAGTTTGTACAGTCAAAGGTAGACACTGCTATTTTTTTGAACACACCCCTTTCAACTAATTGCCCAATTGCACAGCCTTAAGAGCGTGCATATCATGAATGCTGGGTCTTGTTTGTTTTCTGACAATCTACTGAACCTACTGGTAACTTGTTTGCCATGTAGCAATAAAAAATATACTAAAAACCTTGATTATTCTGGTTAGTCACATTGTACTGCTATTATTTTGATCAAGACTGTATATGCTTGTCTCGAGTGTAAAAGCTCGGTTTCTCAAATATGTATATATCCAAACCACTGTATATTTGGCCATCTGCTAACGTCTTCTATCCACTCCACTATAGTACACGGATCTGTTAGCCGAATACCATTTGATAAAATCAACTTTTTAAAATATCTTTCTCGGTTTGTGTTGCTTAATCCGCTCGCGTAGCTTGACATGCTGCTGATTCTCGCCACAGTTTGTTGCCAAAATGCGCGCATACGTTGCTATGTCATCATTGTATACAAACAGTAAAAGAGTCTATAGAACCCCTTTTTAATGGTTCAATCAAAAGAACCTTTTATGGTTCTTTGTAACCAGGAAAAAGGTTCTATATGCAACCTTTTAGGGGTTCATTCATCATTATCATTTGTTTTGTCCTTTCTGGATTAAATATTTCATATTATTGACAAACATTTCACTCCATTATTCAGTGTATTCAAATGCATTTATGAATGAATGTGAATGATCACAAAATTCAAGATATGCGGGTTAGAAAATGTATATATTCATCTTATTGTATGTAGTTAATCAATATCACACAGAGTGCCATTTCAGTTTTTCTCCTCCAAAAATCAGCATTACTAAAATGTGATATTAAGTTTCTACAACAGTTTAATAAACAATAATTTAAGTACAACTACAACATTTTGCATTTACATTACATTTTTGTAATGTAATATATGAATGGATCATAGCCTAAAGAACCTTCATGACAGAAAGGGTTTTTTCTTGTCATTACAGAACCTTTTTAGCATAAAAGGCACAAACCTATGGTTCTATATAGAACCCAATGAACCCTTTTTTCTAAGAGTGTAGAGAAGCTACAGACACAGGACAAAGATGTCGTCTGAGACAGCAGAGAGTGACGTGCGCTCTGTGGAGAAGTTTGTCCATTTAGGGCTACTGTAGAAACATGACGGCACAAAATGGTGATTTCACTGTACGGGAACCTGCGGTGTGTGTAGATAGAAACGGCTCATTCTAAGGTAATGAAAATATAACGGTTCGTTCTGTAAGGTCGTTTTACACCACTGAAAACCAAACATATTATATTGCATTTCTGTCAATAGATCCTCATAAATACTACACACTGCACCTTTAGTATAAAATCGGCTAAGGACATTAATATGTTTGAGGTCCAAGGGATTTTGCTGACAAAAAGACCTTGGTTTAATATTTAAAGGTCAAATCAAATTTCACTTTTTTTTTTTTTTTTTTTCAGTTATGACATTTGACTGAGCATTTGAAAGTAAAATAATTTAGAAATGTTACATTTATACTTAGTAATAGCCATTGTAGTAGCCTATTAAATATTCACTTGGTTATTTCTAAAGCTCACTTGAATTTGTTCTAGATCATTAGACGTGACATTATAGTGCCTTGGAAGCCTTAGGAGGTGGCTTCATACAAAAATCATTGACTGTCTGAGCAGCTGCCTTCGATTTCGGACACAGCCTGTGAGTTAATACCTTTCTGTGTGTATGTGTCAGATGGAAGTGCGAGAGGTAAAGCTCACGGACAGATCCCCCTTGTGAGGCTCAGTGTCTCCTGGTGAGAAAGACTGAATTCAATTATTTAGCAACACTTGCAGAACAGACGTCAAGTCACTGTACCTCCTCTAGGGAGGAAGTTTTTGTCTGTCTGAGTACGTCTGCTCTGAAAAAAAGCTGAATTTATGACTTAAATGGCTGTATTAAAATACCAGAGTGATTATCATCTAATGGCAAACAGAATCTGAGAAGCTTCTTGGAAATATTGAGCCTGAAATAGCTCTTTGAGGTGAGCGTTAGGGTTTATCTATCATACACCAGCGCAATGCAACTGCAGTTTTTTTACTAGTTTCAGTCTGACGCAGTTCTCATTTTCACACCCAACGCCACGTTGTTTAAATAGCAAATGCACTCGCGCCCATCTGTTCACCCACGGGTGTGCTGGTCTGAAAACCAGGTGTGTTCAGGAGCATTGTTGGCATGTTGCTATTTTTGAGGAACTGAAAACGACTGCGCCATTGACCGACAAAAACCTGCTCTAAAGTCAATAGCGCAGTATTTTTTAAAGAGCCTGTTAGTAATATGTGCTTACACTGTCAGAAAAAAAAAGTACAGTGCTGTAACTGGGACGCTACCCTAAGTGCAAAACCGAAAAGGTACTAATATGTACCTTTAAGGTATTACTATGTTCCTTTAAGGTACTAATACGCACTCTTAAAGTACTGATATGTACCTTTTAAGGTGTTAATATGTACCATTTAGAGGTTAGTATAATGGTATAACGGTACTTTTGTAGTCTTTTACTTTGTAAGTCTTTTACTTTTGTACCTTAGGCTACCACCCTAGTGACAGCAGTGTACCTTTTTTTCTGAGAGTGTAAAGACGGGGCCACAACACGCATACACTCTGCTCATTACACACACAGGGGGGCGCAGCAGCACACAAACATTTAAATATAAAAAAAATAAAAGGATTCCTCTCTGGAGAAGCGTTCAGTCTTTCCGTGCACAAATTCCACTGTGTAAACAGCGAATCCGCCATGGTGCGAGCGCTTTTAAAGGGAATGGGAGATGAGACTCTGACTGGTTTATTGCACAATACGCCCAAAACACACTCATGACCACTGTTGCCACAGTTACTTTGAAAAAGTTATCTGATTACTGATTACTCCTTTAAAAAAGTAACTTAGTTACTTTACAGATTACTTGATTTTAAAAGTAATTAAGTAAGATTACAAGTTACTTTATTAGTTACATTCAGCAGTTGACGACAACACCGCTGCCGCCTCAACATAGAAATGACAACCGTTTTTGCCAACACTCACTTTATTGGAAGTGCATTTTTATTTTAACAGTAACTTCAGCAATGTATCTCCTCTTGACATTTTAAGTTGAAATTAAAAAAATATTTCCTGAAAAAATATTCTCCCAGAGACAGGTGAAGCAAAAATATATAAAAAAATTTACTAAGGAAAAGGACTAAAATAGTAACTCACAGTGACTTAGATTATATAGATTATACTTTTGATTATAAATAGTAATGCGTTAGATTACTTGTTACTGGAAAAAAGTAGTCCGATTATAGTAACGCGTTACGGCATCACTGCTCATGATTCATTAAGAGACTAGGTATGCCGACCATTTTTTCTATCATTAAACTAGCAAAAGTGGATTTGGACAGGCCCTAAGTGCAGCTGCGCCGTGCGCTTCAGACCATACTTAGGTTGTTAAAATAGCAATAACTCCTGAATGTGTTAATTCTTAAACGGATAGTTCACCCAAAATGTAATAAATTATAATGTCATTCTAAACCTCCATGACTTTCTTGTGCACATATGGAGAAATTTTAAAGATTGTTTTCCATTCTTTTTCCCCCTCAGTAGCGTACCGTGGGATTTTAGTCAGGGCCTTCACTAACAATCTAACGATCAACACGCCCCGCCATCGCCATAACAACACAAACACACACACACACACACACGTTTATTTTTGTGACATATGGGGACCTTCCATAGGCGTAATGGTTTTTATACTGTATAAACCGTATTTTCTATCCCCTTACACTGCCCCTGCCCCTAAACCTACCCATCACAGGAAACATTCTGCATTTTTACTTTCTAAAAAAAACTCATCCTGTATGATTTATAAGCCTTTTGAAAAGTGGGGACATGGCCAATGTCCTCATATTTTTCCCTCTCCTTGTAATACCTGTGTCATACCCATGCATAATACACATTTGTGTCCACACACACACACTGATAAAAAATACAATAATGCAGTGTAAGCAATACTTTTACGAACTTCTCTTTCATAGTGTTTGTTGAGAAGGGGGCAAGCAAAAAGTACACGGGAGACCAAAAGGCAATTTGACAATTTATTGATGATACTGCACTCACGTGTGACCGTTTAGGCCAATGGTGAAAAGAATAAAAATCAGCTGGCACAAATACTCTTAAACAAACAAAAACACGGACCAACAGTACATCCAAAGAAACAGAAAAAAAAAAGAAAGTTTTTTAGCTAATATTATCTGCTTGCCATTAGGATCGGTCATTCGAACGCAGCCCGTCATCCGCGTCGGCCATAGCTCATTTCACACAGAACGCTCACAACCCGCGAAAAGTTCCAACGGCTCTACCCATCAAAATTTGATTGGCTGATGACCCACGTCAGTCAAAGCTATGGTCCAATGGAAAATAGGCTAGCTATTCTACTAGTGCTGGTCCTCGGAGCTGTGATTTGTTTAGATGATGACATATGGAAAATACACAAAAAATAAATACATTCTTTCTGGAAATATAATCGTAACTATATATATATATATATATATATATATATATATATATATATATATATATATATATATATATATATATATATATATATATATATATATATATATATATAATATGATATGATTTTGACAGGGCCAGCAGAGAAGGCCCTGATGGCCCTGACAGCCCACCACTGGCTAGAATGGATTGTGAATGTTGTGAATGAAGCATTCAAGCTTCAAAAGGGATTCAAAACACAGTAAAAGCCTTAGATGGAAACCATCTGGAAGTTGTCATTCACAAAAAAGTCTTTAAATTAGCCCCAGCTCTCACTGGCACATTCAGATCTTTTCAATGATTGTTATTTTTGTTTACATCACTAGTCTGATTCGTTCATAAACGATTCTATCCAATTCTTGACTTTAACTCACTGATTCAGTGACTCTGCAATGGGTAATGATTCAGTGGAGGGGAAAATTATCAATGAATAACAAGTTCTGTATTGTTGTACAGTCTGCATCTATAATGCTTTGGCATTCTTATTTTGAAGTTTGAAATCCTCAGTCCTCATTCATTGTAATTGCATTGACATGAAAGGTCAACACAGTCTGCAGAACATCTCCGTTTGTGTTCCACGGAAGAAAAAGTCATGCTGGGTTTTAAACGGTGTAAGAGTAAAAGATGACAGAATTATCATTTTTGGGTGAACTATCCCTTTAAATGAGACCACAGCGCTCAGGGTGTGATTAAATGAGACCCTGGAAACCACAAAGCCGCCCCAGTCTTCTTGAAACCATTTTCCCCAGCGTGTGTGTGGTTATAGGCGCTTCTGATAATGCACACGTAGGCCTCGTTCAACAAGGAATGATGGAGAGTTTTGACTTCAATTAATTCTTCATCATTGCATTAATTAATCTAAATCTATAGTTAATTAATTATGCAGTGTATTTTTTCTTGTGCATGTTTAAAAAGTCAAAAGGGTTGTTGGATGATGTTTTAAATTGGAAAATTAATATTCATAACTCCTAATGAAGTTTCTAGAATGACCCTCGATTCATGGCTTTACTGAGATTTAATTAACAATCCTGGCAGCCGACACCTTCGACAGAATGGGTGGCATAATCGAATCGCGTGGAGTGACTTATTGTTCGAACACGATAAAACATACAAACATTAATATCTGGCAAACGCTGAGCTCTCTTAAGATCCTCAAAGACACAGACATCTCATAATATGCCATTCACAAATTATCCTGGCAAACATTCGGAGTAAAACTGCTTAAGTGTGAAAATAATGTCATGCAAGACTGAGCAGTAATGAATATATTAGGACTCGGGCATCTGATCCAAGGTCAGAGGAAAATTTGCAGCAACATTTATAGACCCCGTAGAATTTTCAATAATTGCCGTCCTGTCATAAAAGTTTAACCCTCAAACTGTGATATTGATGCCAGACATCGACCGGCAGCTAAATTAATCACATTACTATAGAGTGGGAGATTTATTACATTTTTTTTTTTTTTCATTTATTTATGCACATTATTGTTTTATTTGCTAGTGTGGACTTGTTCATGTCATTTTTGAGTAGGTTTCGGTTGCTATACACTTTTATCTTATTCTTGGTGGTTGCTAGGGTGATATAGTGTACATGTATGCATTGTTTCCCACAAATTAGGGTGATATTGTTTATCATTCACACAGAGAAAAGGGGTGTCAAAATTCTACCTTTTGGAGTACTACAGCTTGTCACTGGGGCAGTACCCTTAAAAGGACAACTTTGTACCTTTTTTACTCCTAAAAGGTGAATATTAGTACCTTTGAGTACAAATGCGTACCTTAACACAGCTACACTGTGTAATATTTTCCCCCATCTAGCGGTGTAAAGGTATATGACAATACAGTGAATATTAGTTTCTGTTCCCCTCAATTCCGATTTCGTTTTTAACTACGGTGGCCGATTTAGTCCAAGATTAACATGGCTTCCAGTTCGACCTCGTCCATGAGTGCCATTGAGTGTTAAAACGTGAAAGGCCAAGCTTGAATGTACGGGTATGTCCCTCTTTGGCTAATGTACTTTCAAGATGGAGGGGCAACATGGCGACCGGCATTCGAACCCCTCACCCGTATGTATTTTCAATGGCATATTATAAACTTAAGAAAATACTTTATTACTTGAAAGAAGTAAATATACATTAATGAGATATATTTTTAAAAGAACTAAGTGTTTTTAGCTAAGAATAAACTAAAAAAGTTACACAGTGTAGCTTTAAGTTACTACTATGAACCTTTTTGTGGTAAAAATGGTACAAAGTTGTCCTTTTAAGGGAACTGCCCCAGCGACAAGCTGTAGTACTCCTAAAGGTACAATTTTGATACCCTTTTTCTCTGTGTTGCTGTCTTGAGTTTGTCATGTGTGAGTTTGTCTGTATCTGTGCTCTCAGCGTCGTGTCCATGATGCTGAAATCCCACACACACATCGTCTCCAGATTGATTGAGTTATGATCACATCAGCACTTATGTGTGTGAACTGTGCACGACCTCGGCGTCCTCCAGTGAGTAAAGCCTGACCCGTCGGCCGTCGCTGCAGTCAGTCAGCACACTGACCTTTATCTCCTCACGCTGAACCCTGAGTCAACACAGCCCAACACAAGGGAGAGTGCACACAAAATGCTTGTGTAATCCACATGTCCTGATTGGCCGCTAGTAAATATGTTCCTGTGATGTCAAAGCTGAATTTTCAGTATCATTACTCCAGTCTTCAGTGTCACATGATCCTTCAGAAACTATCCTAAAATGCTGATTTGGTGCTCAGTTATTATTGGCAGTCAAATATTAATAACAGTTCTTATTATTATCAATGTTGAAAGCAGTTTTTGCTGCTTAATATTTGTGTGGCTTCAAGTAAAAACTTTTTAAAAAATCATCTTTTGACCATTCATGCATATTTATTTGTCTGTTTGTTTTTAATCCACTATAATTTTTGAATTAAAACTGCATTCTGTGTGTGCAGTTTCCGGATCAGGGCTTTGCATTCACTTTTTTTGCTCATTAGCCACTACGGCTAGTGGTTTTCCATAGTTATTAGCCACTCAGCATTTTCACTGGCCACAATTGTGAGATTGATAAAATGCCATTTAGATATTTGTGACCACTTAAACTCTGCGGACCTCATATGTGGTACCAAGCTTAGAGTCTCTACTTTCTGGAGATATGGATCACTTTGGCATTTGTTTTAGACAAAGTACTGTATTTACAATAAATTACTCTGGTACCATTTCGGCCTGGATTTGGCCTACCCAAATTGAAAAGCTTACCATACACACATACAGTGGTCTCCAAATTGTCTCGATTTTGGTGTCATTTTACAGGAACTACTTAAAATAAGCAAAATCATCTACCAATGGGGTAAGTAAAATAATGTTGTTTTAATTATTCTGCTTACCCCACTGGCAGATTATTTTGCTTATTTTCAGCAAAAACTCTCTTAATTTTGAGGGTTTTTTCCCCAAAACAAGACGATTACTTTTGCTAGTCTAGTAAATACTTCTTGTTTTAAGCATTTTTAGATGTTTGGTCTAGAAACAAGACAAAAATACTAAAGTAAGAAAATTTATAAAGTAATATATAAAGTAAGAAAAGCATTTTTTGCAGTGAACCTTTTAGGTCCTTCCAAATACATATCGCCAATAGAACCTTTTAAGGTTCTATATAGAACCTTTTCTTCAAATAGTGTAGGTTGTTTTCAATTTGGGTAGGCCAAAATCTGGCGTAAATCCCAAAAATGGTCCTAGATTTTAAGAGGTTAATATTATCAGGCATCAGGTATATTAGGCTGCTTTCACTTTAAGGGCCCTATTTTAACGATCTGAAACGCAAGTGTCAAAGCGCGAAGCGCAAGTAACTTTGCGGGCGCGTCTCGGCGCTGTTGCTTCTTTCCAGGCGGGATAAATGGCTCTTGCGCCCGGCGCAAATCTAAAATGGGTTGGTCTGAAGTAGCTTCATTATTCATAGGTGTGGTTTGGGCGTAACGTGAATAAACCAATCAGAGCGTCATCCAACATTCCCTTTAAAAGCAGCTGCGCAAGTTCCATTATGGATCGCTATTATTATGGCGTATTTACCAGGCACACGCCAGGAGCGGTTCACAGCCGAGGAGACTGATGTTCTTGTAAGAGCAGTGAAAGACAGAGAAGTTGTGTTGTATGGGGATGGGAGAAACCCACCCAAAATAGCGTCGGTTAAACAGTTTTTCAGTCAATTTTTTTTCCTGGTTCTTGACGGACTAACCAATTTGTCAGATGTCCTTATATACATGTCTTGCCACTATTGGGCAAACAGGTCTGATCCTTAATTACTACAATTTAATAATTTGTAAGCTAGATTTATGCCTATTTTTTCACATCTTCGTGGCACACCACAATGATTTCCGTCATCTCATGTGTTAATATTTTTTTAGTGTAACAATTTATGATTTGCAAAAATAACTGTTGCATCTGTGTAGATTACATTAGCAAAGTGTATGCGCGTTGTGCACACTATACATTATGGTCAAACATGCGCCCTTAAAATAGCATAATGAACAACGCGCAACGCGCCACTGACTTTAGACTAGGTTTTTTCTGGTCAGTGGCGCAATTGTGCAAAATAGGAATGACACATGTACACGGTGTACAAAGTCAATTGCGCTGGGTGCAAGATATAGGGCCCTAAGACCTGACGCACGGATCCAATATACCATGACACATGCGTTTTCATTCACCTAAAACATAACTGACTGTGTTTACATGAATACTCATCAAGACCAGCTTTTTGACATGTGTTGTGTGTATTTAACTGTTTAAGCGCAATAAGCAAAGGAAAACGAGCACAAAATCCGTGGCAACGTGAATGACGCACAGGTGTGTGTGTCAACTCGGCGAGATGAGAGAGCGACAAAGAGCAGTATTGCGTGCAAAAAATTATATTTCAGTGTCGATATGTTTCGAAAAATCTACAACTTTACATTGCACTTAGTTTATTATTTCAGATACCTTTTTAAAAGACTACAATTGAATGCATATAGAAGTCAGGAGTGACTGCGTGGCATGCTGCTGAAATCCACATGGTTTTGGCGGGTCGACGGGTGTTACTGTCAGCCCTCGTCCGGATTGAGTGCAAGAGTGTCCCTAAGGCAGAATCTTCCGTTAAGCGTCACATACGAGAACATTCAACACTGGCAGTATTTTGTGCTAGGGCGAAAAGACAGCAGTCTCCTGTAATCCTGCGAATGTGCAGCTTGTCAGCGCAGCCCTTAGCGTTTGCTACTCCATGTTCAGTCGACAAGATCAGAATGTTCTCTCTCAGTAGGCAGCGTCCATGTTTCATTAATCAGCCCCCGCGATCTCTCCGAATCAACCTTCTCCCGCCGGTCCCCCGCTCCTCACCCCTACACGGGCTCCGCGAGGCCTTTCCCATCCCGCCGTCGGTTCTCTCAGACGGAGCCGTCGACGGGCGCAGGGGTCTTTTCCATCGCCACGCTGAGGGGCTTTTTAATTTTAGGTAATTAATTGCTGACCTCGTTTGACGCGGCACTTTATGAGTCTTTGGCGACAGCCTGTGATTTCCTGCACTTCCCGCTGCTAGCGAGAACTCCTGCGATGATGCCGACACGACTGAGAACGAGCCGTACGAAGGAAAGCGAGCAGGGAAGGAGGCGATGGGTAAGTGTGGTGGGAGAGGTTGTTGTGATGTGATCCGAGAGGGGAAAACACTGAAATGATCTGGTGCTTTCTAAAAGAGACGAGTGATTTCCCCAGTCTGCCGTTCTTCCTGCTCTGGTGGAGGCTGCATCTCTCCGTCTGTCTCCAGACTTGACTGTCAGGGGCATCCACTCCATTTAATCAAACACATTTTTGTGATTACATTCGCCTCCACATTCCAGAGAGAGAGAGAGAGAGGAAGAGATGGAAAGAGGAAGCGGAGAGTGTTGTGGATCAGTAAACCACCTAGTGCCACAGTGTCTGCTGACAAAGTAAATCACACACACACATAAGAGACGAGCTGGGCAGCCCATTACGAAAGCACTTCCAACTCGCCTCTCTCTCTCTATCGCTCTCTCTTTCTTACCCACAAAAGATGAAAACTCGGCCATCGTTTACTCGCCCTTGTGTCTTTTTCTTTCACAAAAGGAGATATTTAAAGCAGACTGTACAAGCTGCTCTTTTCCTGTGAATGTGAATGGAGACCACAGATACCGAGTGTGATTTTCACTGATTTATAGAATGGTAATATGATAATAACTGATTAATATAATGGTAATATGATAATAATATGATATAAGCTATAATATGACTTTAGAATACAGAGATAAGATTTGGTGCATGTTTTGGGGAGATTATAACATGTATTTGGGAACACATGCACCAACCATCTTCCCAAACGTGAAATGAAAAGTTCTTATAAACCATCTGTTGACAACAAAAGAGAAGCTTTAAGGTGCCTCTGTCGTTTTCCAACAAAATAAAAACTTTTAGCTTGATCATTTCATGTTTGAAAATGAAGAAATTAGGACAACTCTATTTCAATTTGCAGTTTTTTTTGCTATATGGCAATTTTAATTTTAATTTAATTTTGGTAATTTAATAAATTTTATAATTAGTATTATTATTATATTGCTGCTTAATAGTAATAATTAATAGTACTATAATATAATGTAAGTGATATATATATATATATATATATATATATATATATATATATATATATATATATATATATATATATATATATATATATATATATATATATATATATATACAATATCTTATTTTGTGTAATATTTTTAATAATAATGATACAATTATTATTATTACAATTATAAAATGATATTATTATTATTATTATTATTAATTGTAATTATTATTATATTTTAGTATTGATATATAATCAACATTTTTGACCAAATTGTGCAGTCATACAAACAAACAGTAAACCTAGTTTTTTAAATAGGATTTGTTTCAGAAAATTACAGATATTTTACCAGTATATTTTATATGTGTATGTTAATTATACGTTTCCCCTCTCAAAATATGCAGTCTTACCAATATAATGTTTTTTTATTTTATTTTATTGGAGCTTGATCAGCAATCATCCGACTTTAAATCTTCTCATTCTGTGTTAGGGTTGAAACAACACGAGTGACAGTAAATGTTTCTGTCTCTTTAAAGTGCCCCTATTATGTTTTTTATTTTTTTTATTTTTTTATAATACCGTTCATGCAGTGTGGGTTAATGTAAAAGATCTTTAAAGATCAAAGTGCACAACAAATAGTTATTGTCTCCCAAAAGAAAGAATTGGTTCTGAACTTCTGAAACGAGTTGTCAGTAATTCCAGTCTCACTCATTCCTTCATAACAATGCTCCATAATGCCCGCCTATGATCTGCACTGGCTGCCTGTGAGTGATGTCGTCTTTGCCCCGCCCCTCAAACACTGAAGTTGTAGCTGAGACTGAAAGAGTGTTGGTTTGTGTGTGGACATGTGGAGAAGACGCTGTTTTCAGCCCTGCGAATCCACTTTGCATTCATTTCAAAAGGATGAGGACTTCCGTTGGAATTAATATGGAAAAACTGACGCCATCTGTTCGTGTGTATCAAGTGCTGAGGAACATCCAGACTTCCAACACAACACAACACAAGCTGTAGAAAGTCGACGAACCACAACAGACTGGACTGTCTGACCAATCAGAGCAGAGTAGGCTCTCTTGAAAGGAGGTGTTTAGTGATGTGTCATGTATATTATGATAATATTAAAGGGTTAGTTCACCCAAAAACTCATTAATTCCTCACCCTAATGTCGTTGGACACCCGTCAGACCTCCGTTCATCTTCAGAACACAAATGAAGATATTTTTGTTGAAATCCGATGGCTCAGAAAGGCCTTCATTGACACCAATGTCATTTCCTCTCTCAAGACCCATAAAGGCACTAAAGACGTCATCAGGGCCGTTTGAAGGGATTTGGGGGCCCTAAGCAAAATGGACATGGAGGGCCTCCCCAATACATCCGTTCCATTGGTAACTTATAAAAATAATGTAATATTTGCATAAACTGTCACTAAATTATATCCAGACAGTAGCACATTAAGATAAGCTGGCTCTTTCTGATTAAATAATGTTTATAATAGTATGCTATATTAACTATTCCAGGTTATTTATGCATAGCATTAATAACAGTTATTATAGCATGGTATGCCACTTTCATCAAAACCTATTACAAAGCTATAGCAATGTCATGTCATTAAATACGATAAAAAGTGATTCTGGAACAGATCTGCATCTTCTAGCCTGACAAGCCAGACCCACATCAAGATGTTTGGTCTGGAAACTCACCATTGACAGCTCAATCTGAGGGGCGGATAAACGGTTGTCTTTCAAACTCCCTCTACACGCGATAGGATAGCGCTACACCAACCAGAGCAACGAAGGTGAAACAGAGCTGAAAGATTAAACATTCACCGTATCCGGTCAGCAAAACTCCGAACACATCTTCCCTTTTTAAGAATGACTTCAGTGCCGTTCTTTGTTCTTTTCTCAGAGAAAAGCTTAACTCCAAGTCTTCCAGAGTCGCGGTCAAAGCTGATTTGAAAGCACGCAATTACTAGAAGCATGCAAGCGCAAACCGGCCGTCATTATGTTAAGCCCCGCCCACCGATTCTATACACGATGTGATTGGCCCGACCAGAGTTTGGCGTTTACAACCCAGAAGGGTATTGAGAGTTGCTAGACGACACTCGCGGCATATTAGATTTGCTGCCGCTAGGGTGCGTCTAGATTCCTAGGCTATGCATCTTCCCTATCCCGTTACATACATATTACAGTATGTAACCATATTTCGTCCATTCGAAAAAAAAAAGTTGCACTAACTTTTCGTTACAAGCAACATTTGCCGTCAGGCAGGGGACGTTAGCTAACATAAACATATTTTTTTCTAGCCTACCTGCTGCAAAATTACACCATTTTTGTACAAGTAGAGCTATTTTATCCAGTGTAATTTATCACTTACCAAAAAAACTATTTTTTCTTGGTTTCTGTTTTTTTCTTTTCTGGCTTCCTAAAGCATAATTCCCCTTTCTGATTGCCGAGGAGGTTTAGTATTTTGCCGGCAGCAGAGATCGCGTTGTTGGCTGGCTGCTGTCAAAGACTACTGTGAGGGCCCCCTTGAGGGGGATCCCGAGAACATTGTCATTGCACTTTAATGCATTCACTAACAAAGGGGCGCTCACACAGTTTGTCGTTGCATTTTATTCTTAACCTGTCGTTGTTATGGGGCCCAAGGCCAGCTCGGGCCCCAAGCAATTGCTTGGTTTGCTTTTTTCTTGTCGCGACGGGCCTTGACGTCGTTACAAAGCTCATCTCACCACAGAGATCCTACAATAATTTTATGAAGCAAAGAGAGTAGTTTTTGTGTGCAAAAAAACTAAATAACAACCTATATAGTGCTGGATGGTTTCAAAACAATGTTTCGAACGTTATGAATCAGCTGATTCATGATTCAGATCGCGTGTCAAACTGCTGAAATCACGTGACATTGCCGAATCATGAATCAATACGCTGATTCATAACGGTTGGAATCTTTGTTTTGAAATCAGCCATCACTATATAAGTCGTTATTTTGATTAAAAAAATTTGCGCACAAAAACTATTCTCGTCGCTTCATAAAATGATTGTAGAGCCGCTGTAGTGAGATGGGCTTTGTAACGACGTCTTTAGTGCCTTTATGGGTCTTGAGAGAGGAAATGACATTGGTGTCAATGAAGGCCTTTCTGACCCATCAGATTTCAACACTAATATATCTTAATTTGTGTTCCGAAGATGAACGGAGGTCTTACGGGTGTCGCACGACATTAGGGTAAGGATTTAATGAGAGAATTTTGGGGATGAACTAACCCTTTAAAGTGTTTTTTTGACCATTGGTGCATGTAAACCTGCTGTAGGAGACAAAATTAGGAACTTTGTAAATAGCATAATAAAAGTAACTTTCAATTTTTGCACATACACAAAGCATGCAAGGTCTGTGATGTGAATTATTTAATGTAAAAAAATATGCTAATGGTAGTATTTGTGGGGCAGTCTTAAATTTGAGCATAACATCTCTTGCTAGAGTTAATAGAAGTATAACAGGGCATCGGTTGAAATCAATAGACGGGAGGAGAAATTCAGCCTCCCTCCGACTGGCCCAGACAGAAATGTAAATGGCTCCATTTCCTGTCTCTCTGTTCACAGAAGAATGAATAAGAGTCACGTCACAGTACAAAACCATAGAAAAATAATAAGTGGAGCATAATGGCACTTAGCATGAAGCAGGGGTCCCAGGAAATGGGCAGGGTTTAGTGGCCCATATGTTGTCTCTAAAAGTGTGTTCACACTGAGAGCAATTAAACTGCACCAAGGCGCAAATTAGTCTGATCGCTTAGTGAAATAACAGCACATCTCACCTCTCAGTAAATGTTACAGAACCAGTTGAGCACTGAGATTTAGCAAAGTTCAGATCACTAACCCCAAGTATGAGCACATGTACTGTAATGTGATGAGCAACACTAATAATTCTGTTGCTAAATATACAAGCAGATATATGTTGATATTCAGCGATATTCATTATAAATATCTTTATGGTCACTTGTGTTCAAATTATTACATTCTTGTTGAATAAAGGATTTAAAAAAATCATCTGACCCCAAAATAGTCTAAAGGGCAGATTTACAGCTTGCCCCAGCGCAAACCCTCTTTTGACGTTAAAAAAGACACGCAGTGATAAATTAGCGCTGAAAAGACGTGGACAGGGTTATTTTAGTGGCTGATCTTACTGCATGTGCATTTGTGGGAGTTTCTCTTTCAGACACAACATTTATGGGAGGAGAGTGTTTGAATGGAGCATGCAAGGAGATTTACTAAGGTTTGCGCTCGTCGATTTACTGGTGTTTGCTCCGTTATTTACCACACAAAAAAACCAGACGCTAATGTGTAGATTGTGTTGGTCATTATAGAAATGATCCGGCTGTGTCTGTGTTCATTCATTTGCGTGTCGTCAGTAGATCACGAGCAGAACTGTCCACTCCCATCAGCACTTTTATGGTGTTACTCTCACGCCAATTTGCCGCTTAGTAAATCCAGCCCTAAATGTAATAATTCTGATGTTTAACAAAACACTCTATACAGAATAATAATGCTGGTGAACATTTTCATTTGTATTGCCAATCCTGATAGCACAGATGCTAAACAGAGAAAATTCAGTCTGTTTCTTTTGATGGTGATGGGGTTGCTTTGGCTAGGATGAAATTGAAAAAAACAAAAACACCCGTAGATGCCCTGTTCGACTCATCCCTTCCCACACAGAACTCGCTGTAGCGTTTGAACACTAATCATTTACAAATCAGAACAAAAAAGTCAGCAGGTTCCGTCTGGGCTCCTCATTGATATTGAAACCCACTCGTTACCATTTCTGTGCTGTCTCGTATCCTCCTCTTCTTCAGCCCACTTTCCTTTCAATGATTTAAACCGTTGGACTGCCGGGGGTATGTAGACGGAGCGGTGATGACGACAGCAGCTCTTTATTTATGCGCACATGAAGCTCCGTCGGCCGTTAATT